>NC_049992.1:12507431-12508455 GCF_000003815.2 Branchiostoma floridae | reverse complement strand
GCTTACTTGCCGAGATATGACTTAATCACTAACCGCTAGGGTTAGGGTTAGGGTAGTGCTTAGAGGCAACATTGCTAAGAGTGTATTCTAGCCGGTCAAACTTGGTATCATTACAAAGGTATGTTGGTACAGATTTGTAATCTGCAAACCGTTTTGAAATCGGGTGCTTACTTGCCGAGATATGACTTAAGCACTAACCGCTAGGGTTAGGGTTAGGGTTAGGGTAGTGCTTAGAGGCAACATTGCTAAGAGTGTATTCTAGCCGGTCAAACTTGGTATCATTACAAAGGTATGTTGGTACAGATTTGTAATCTGCAAACCGTTTTGAAATCGGGTGCTTACTTGCCGAGATATGACTTAAGCACTAACCGCTAGGGTTAGGGTTGGGGTTAGGGTAGTGCTTAGAGGCAACATTGCTAAGAGTGTATTCTAGCCGGTCAAACTTGGTATCATAACAAAGGTATGTTGGTACAGATTTGTAATCTGCAAACCGTTTTGAAATCGGATGCTTACTTGCCGAGATATGACTTAAGCACTAACCGCTAGGGTTAGGGTTGGGGTTAGGGTAGTGCTTAGAGACAACATTGCTAAGAGTGTATTCTAGGCGGTTAAACTTCGTATCATAACAAAGGTATGTTGGTACAGATTTGTAATCTGCAAACCGTTTTGAAATCGGGTGCTTACTTGCCTAGATATAACTTAAGCACTAACCGCTAGGGTTAGGGTTAGGGTTAGGGTAGTGCTTAGAGACAACATTGCTAAGAGTGTATTCTAGGCGGTCAAACTTGGTATCATTACTAAGGCATATTGGTACAGATTTGTAATCTGCAAACCGTTTGAAATCGGGTGCTTACTTGCCGAGATATGACTTAAGCACTAACCGCTAGGGTTAGGGTAGGGCTAGGATAGTGCTTAGAGGCAACATTGATAAGAGTGTATTCTAGGCGGTCAAACTTGGTATCATTACAAAGGTATGTCGGTACAGATTTGTAATCTGCAAACCGTTTTGAAATCGGGTCCTTGC
>NC_049992.1:12503225-12505230 GCF_000003815.2 Branchiostoma floridae | reverse complement strand
TAGAGGCAACATTGCTAAGAGTGTATTCTAGGCGGTCAAACTTGGTATCATTACAAAGGTATGTTCGTACAGATTTGTAATCTGCAAACCGTTTTGAAATCGGGTGCTTACTTGCCGAGATATGACTTAAGCACTAACCGCTAGGGTTAGGGTTAGGGTTAGGGTAGTGCTTAGAGGCAACATTGCTAAGAGTGTAATCTAGCCGGTAAAACTTGGTATCATTACAAAGGTATGTTGGTACAGATTTGTAATCTACAAACCGTTTTCAAATCGGGTGCTTACTTGCCGAGATATGACTTAAGCACTAACCGCTAGGGTTAGGTTTGTAGTTAGGATAGTGCTTAGAAGGAACATTGCTAAGAGTGTATTTTAGGCGGTCAAACTTGGTATCATTACAAAGGTATGTTCGTACAGATTTGTAATCTGCAAACCGTTTTGAAATCGGATGCTTACTTGCCGAGATATGACTTAATCACTAAGCGCTAGGGTTAGGGTTGGGTTTAGGGTAGTGCTTAGAGACAACATTGCTAAGAGTGTATTCTAGGCGGTTAAACTTGGTATAATTACAAAGGTATGTTGGTACATATTTGTAATCTGTAAACCGTTTTGAAAACGGGTACTTACTTGCCGAGATATGACTTAAGCACTAACCACTTGGGTTAGGGAAGTGCTTAGAGGCAACATTGCTAAAAGTGTATTCTAGGCGGTCAAACTTGGTATCATTACAAAGGTATGTTGGTACAGATTTGTAATATGCAAACCGTTTTGAAATCGGGTGCTTACTTTTCGAGATATGACTTAAGCACTAACCGCTGGGGTTAGGGTTAGGGTTAGTGTAGTGCTTAGAAGCAACATTGCTAAGAGTGTAATCTAGGCGGTCAAACTTAGTATCATTACAAAGGTATGTTGGTACAGATTTGTAATCTGTTAACCGTTTTGAAATCGGATGCTTACTTGCCGAGATATGACTTAAGCACTAACCGCTAGGGTTAGGGTTAGGGTTAGGGTAGTGCTTAGAGGCAACATTTCTAAGAGTGTAATCTAGCCGGTCAAGCTTGGTATCATAACAAAGGTATGTTGGTACAGATTTGTAATCTGCAAACCGTTTTGAAATCGGGTCCTTACTACCCGAGATATGACTTAAGCACTAACCGCTAGGGTTAGGGTTAGGGTTAGGGTAGTGCTTAGAGGCAACATTGCTAAGAGTGTATTCTAGCCGGTCAAACTTGGTATCATTACAAAGGTATGTTGGTACAGATTTGTAATCTGTAAACCGTTTTGAAATCGGGTGCTTACTTGCCGAAATATGACTTAAGCACTAACCGCTAGGGTTAGGGTTAGGGTAAGGGTAGTGCTTAGAGGCAATGTTGCTAAGAGTATATTCTAGGCGGTCAAACTTGGTATCATTCCAAAGGTATGTTGGTACAGATTGTAATCTGCAAACCGTTTTGAAATCGGGTGCTTACTTGCCGAGATATGACTTAAGCTCTAACCGCTAGGGTTAGGGTTAGGGTTAGGGTAGTGCTTAGAGGCAACATTGCTAAGAGTGTATTCTAGGCGGTCAAACTTGGTATCATTACAAAGGTATGTTGGTACAGATTTGTAATCTGTAAACCGTTTTGAAATCGGATGCTTACTTGCCGAGATATGACTTAAGCACTAACCGCTAGGGTTAGGGTTTGGGTTAGGGTAGTGCTTAGAGGCAACATTGCTAAGAGTGTATTCTAGTCGGTCAAACTTGGTATCATTACAACGGTATGTTGGTACAGATTTGTAATCTGCAAACCGTTTTGAAATCGGGTGCTTACTTGCCGAGATATGACTTAAGCACTAACCGCTGGGGTTAGGGTTAGGGTTAGTGTAGTGCTTAGAAGCAACATTGCTAAGAGTGTATTCTAGGCGGTCAAACTTAGTATCATTACAAAGGTATGTTGGTACAGATTGGTAATCTGTTAACCGTTTTGAACATCGGGTGCTTGGGTGCCGAGATACCGAGATATGCACT
>NC_049992.1:12468399-12474040 GCF_000003815.2 Branchiostoma floridae | reverse complement strand
CACCATGGCCCATGTCAATGAAACGGTTTGCAGATTACAAATCTCTACCAACATACCTTTGTAATGATACCAAGTTTGGCCGGCTAGATTACACTCTTAGCAATGTTGCCTCTAAGCACTACCCTAACCCTAACACTAACCCTAGCTTTTAGTGCTTAAGTCATATCTCGGCAAGTAAGCACCCGATTTCAAACCGATTTGCAGATTACAAATCTGTACCAACATACCTTTGTAATGATACCAAGTTTGACCGCCTAGAATACACTCTTAGCAATGTTGCCTCTAAGCACTACCCTAACCCTAGCGGTTAGTGCTTAAGTCATATCTCGGCAAGTAAGCACCCGATTTCAAAACGGTTTGCAGATTACAAATATGTACCAACATACCTTTGTAATGATACCAAGTTTGACCGCCTAGAATACACTCTTAGCAATGTTGCTGCTAAGCACTTCCCTAACCCCGACCCTAGCGGTTAGTGCTTAAGTCATATCTCGGAAAGTAAGCACCCGATTTCAAAACGGTTTGCAGATTACAAATCTGTACCAACATACCTTTGTAATGATTCCAAGTTTGACCGCCTAGAATACACTCTTAGCAATGTTGCCTCTAAGCACTACCCTAACCCTAACCCTAACCCTAGCGGTCAGTGCTTAAGTCATATCTCGGCAAGTAAGCATCCGATTTCAAAACGGTTTGCAGATTACAAATCTGTACCAACATACCTTTGTAATGATACCAAGTTTGACCGCCAAGAATACACTCTTAGCAATGTTGCCTCTAAGCACTACCCTAACCCTAACCCTAACCCTAGCGGTTAGTGCTTAAGTCATATCTCGGCAAGTAAGCATCCGATTTCAAAACGGTTTGCAGATTACAAATCTGTACCAACATACCTTTGTAATGATACCAAGTTTGACTACCTAGAATACACTCTTAGCAATGTTGCCTCTAAGCACTACCCTAACCCTAGCGGTTAGTGCTTAAGTCATATCTCGGCAAGTAAGCACCCGATTTCAAAACGGTTTGCAGATTACAAATCTGTACCAACATACCTTTGTAATGATACCAAGTTTGACCGGCTAGATTACACTCTTAGCAATGTTGCCTCTAAGCACTACCCTAACCCTAACACTAACCCTAGCTTTTAGTGCTTAAGTCATATCTCGGCAAGTAAGCACCCGATTTCAAACCGATTTGCAGATTACAAATCTGTACCAACATACCTTTGTAATGATACCAAGTTTGACCGCCTAGAATACACTCTTAGCAATGTTGCCTCTAAGCACTACCCTAACCCTAACCCTAACCCTAGCGGTTAGTGCTTAAGTCATATCTCGGCAAGTAAGCACCCGATTTCAAAACGGTTTGCAGATTACAAATCTGTACCAACATACCTTTGTAATGATACCAAGTTTGACCGCCTAGAATACACTCTTAGCAATGTTGCCTCTAAGCACTACCCTAACCCTAACCCTAGCGGTTAGTGCTTAAGTCATATCTCGGCAAGTAAGCATCCGATTTCAAAAATGCGGTTTGCAGATTACAAATCTGTACCAACATACCTTTGTAATGATACCAAGTTTGACCGCCAAGAATACACTCTTAGCAATGTTGCCTCTAAGCACTACCCTAAACCTAACCCTAACCCTAGCGGTTAGTGCTTAAGTCATATCTCGGCAAGTAAGCATCCGATTTCAAAACGGTTTGCAGATTACAAATCTGTACCAACATACCTTTGTAATGATACCAAGTTTGACTGCCTAGAATACACTCTTAGCAATGTTGCCTCTAAGCACTACCCTAACCCTAGCGGTTAGTGCTTAAGTCATATCTCGGCAAGTAAGCACCCGATTTCAAAACGGTTTGCAGATTACAAATCTGTACCAACATACCTTTGTAATGATACCAAGTTTGGCCGGCTAGATTACACTCTTAGCAATGTTGCCTCTAAGCACTACCCTATCCTATTCCTATCCTATCCTATCCAGGCGTGCTGGTTGCACGGATGGCCATGACTCTCTTCCTCCATCCTTCCCTATCCTCCATAGCCTTGGGCAGTTCTTCAGTCGAGCAACCAGTATCTTCACAAAGTTGATGTACATATGTTTTGTGTGGTCTACCTCTGCTTGCATGACCATGTTTGGGCGACCACAGCAGAACGTCGCTGATGATCTCATCTTTACTACGCCATGCGTGACCAGCAAACCTCAGCCTTCTTTCTTGTATGACTTGAGATAGCGGTGGAAGATCTCCATACAACAGCTTTTTTGTAGGATGTGTTCTCCAGGAGATGTTTTGAGCCGCACGTAGCATCTTAGTGTAGTTGCCGTCAAGTTTTTTCTCAAGTCGTTTTGTTAATGTCCACGTGTCGCTACCATATAGCAAAACAGAGACTGCAGTTGCTTGTAGAAAACCACGCTTTAGCTTATTTGGCAGGTTTGATTTCCAGATTGGAGCGAGTTTGTCTACGGCTGCCCAAGCTTTAGCAATGCGTGTGTTCACATCCTTTTCAGTTGAGGCAATGTTGCTACCCAGGTATGTGAAATTTTCCACCTGTTTAATGGTCTTTCCTTCTAGTGATGCTATATCGCCCAGTTGGTTAAATGACATGGTCTCTGTTTTGTCTGCATTTACGTGGAGACCTATGCCATTGGCAGCTTTTTCTAGGCAATGGAGTAAAGCTTCAGCTTTGGCAAGTGTATCACTAAAGAGGCCGAGATCGTCAGCAAAATCTGCGTCGGTGAGGTACTTTGCAGGGTACCGTCTAGATCTTGCATGCTCTAGAGTGAGGCCATTTTCTTTCATTTGATCCACGGACGTTCGCAGTACATAATCTAGGCATATCACAAAAAGATACGGAGCTAGGGTGTCACCTTGGAGGACACCAGCTACAATGTTGAAAGGCTCGGTATCACCATCTGGAGATCTAACAATGACTTGTGTGTCCTGGTATAACATCATGATGGCATCAACTGTTTCTGTTGGAATGCCATAGGCCAGAAGAATCTGCATCATTTTGGTTCTATTTATAGAATCGAAGGCTTTTGAAAAGTCGACGAATACAAGTGTAGCCTCCGGGTTTTTTGCTCGTACGCCCTCTATTATCCTGCGCACAGTTAGAATCTGAGATATTGTGGATCGGTTTTTACGAAAGCCATTTTGGTTTCTCCTGAGCACTTTCTCAACTTCAGGTCGTAGACGATTTAGAAGCATAGCATTGTACACTTTGGCGGCAATGGAGGTCAGAGTGATACCTCTGTAGTTCTTTGGAATACTAAGATCACCCTTTTTGGGGAAGGGGAGGATGCAACCCTTTGTCCACATTTCAATTTGACCCTTTTTTTAAAGCGACATGCTCCATGGGAGTCAAGCAGAGTATTGGAAATGAGAGACAAACTAAAGAAAGCATCCGCTAGGAAAAGAATAAGACCCACGAGAGCAAACTCCAGAAGCTTCGTAAAAGCACAGAAAGAACTAGCAAACATTTACCAAAAGGAACAGCAGGAATATGTACAGAAACAAATCGATGATATTAAAACCTGCCATGAAAACCAAAGATCAGCAACAGTCTGGAAAGTCGTAAATGATGTAAGCGGACGAAAAAACACTGCCAAGTCAAAACTAAAAGCGCCAAACCAAACAGAAAGGGTAAAGTTGTGGAAGGATCATTTCCAAAACCTACTTGGAAAAGCACCAGTTACGGCTGATGAACCTGTCCAGACTATCATACATCAACAATTAGACATAAAACTTGGTGACTTCAGTATGGACGAATTAGACAAGGTATTGAAACAAATCAAAAATAAGAAGGCAGCAGGGCTCGACGAAATACCCCCAGAAGTGTGGAAATTAAGAGCATTTGATGATATACTTCTCCAACTGTGCAACGCAGTCTACAAAAAGGGTCAAAAAAGCACTACCCTAACCCTAACACTAACCCTAGCTTTTAGTGCTTAAGTCATATCTCGGCAAGTAAGCACCCGATTTCAAACCGATTTGCAGATTACAAATCTGTACCAACATACCTTTGTAATGATACCAAGTTTGACCACCTAGAATACACTCTTAGCAATGTTGCCTCTAAGCACTACCCTAACCCTAGCGGTTAGTGCTTAAGTCATATCTCGGCAAGTAAGCACCCGATTTCAAAACGGTTTGCAGATTACAAATATGTACCAACATACCTTTGTAATGATACCAAGTTTGACCGCCTAGAATACACTCTTAGCAATGTTGCCTCTAAGCACTACCCTAAACCTAACCCTAACTCTAGCGGTTAGTGCATAAGTCATATCTCGGCAAGTAAGCACCCGATTTCAAAACGGTTTGCAGATTACAAATCTCTACCAACATACCTTTGTAATGATACCAAGTTTGACCGCCTAGAATACACTCTTAGCAATGTTGCCTCTAAGCACTACCCTAACCCTAACCCTAACCCTAGCGGTTAGTGCTTAAGTCATATCTCGGCAAGTAAGCATCCGATTTCAAAACGGTTTGCAGATTACAAATCTGTACCAACATACCTTTGTAATGATACCAAGTTTGACCGCCTAGAATACACTCTTAGCAATGTTGCCTCTAAGCACTACCCTAACCCTAACCCTAACCCTAGCGGTTAGTGCTTAAGTCATATCTCGGCAAGTAAGCACCCGATTTCAAAACGGTTTGCAGATTACAAATCTCTACCAACATACCTTTGTAATGATACCAAGTTTGACCGCCTAGAATACACTCTTAGCAATGTTGCCTCTAAGCACTACCCTAAACCTAACCCTAACCCTAGCGGTTAGTGCTTAAGTCATATCTCGGCAAGTAAGCATCCGATTTCAAAACGGTTTGCAGATTACAAATCTGTACCAACATACCTTTGTAATGATACCAAGTTTGACCGCCTAGAATACACTCTTAGCAATGTTGCCTCTAAGCACTACCCTAACCCTAGCGGTTAGTGCTTAAGTCATATCTCGGCAAGTAAGCACCCGATTTCAAAACGGTTTGCAGATTACAAATCTCTACCAACATACCTTTGTAATGATACCAAGTTTGGCCGGCTAGATTACACTCTTAGCAATGTTGCCTCTAAGCACTACCCTAACCCTAACACTAACCCTAGCTTTTAGTGCTTAAGTCATATCTCGGCAAGTAAGCACCCGATTTCAAACCGATTTGCAGATTACAAATCTGTACCAACATACCTTTGTAATGATACCAAGTTTGACCGCCTAGAATACACTCTTAGCAATGTTGCCTCTAAGCACTACCCTAACCCTAGCGGTTAGTGCTTAAGTCATATCTCGGCAAGTAAGCACCCGATTTCAAAACGGATTGCAGATTACAAATATGTACCAACATACCTTT
This sequence comes from Branchiostoma floridae, assembly GCF_000003815.2. Taxonomy (NCBI): domain Eukaryota; kingdom Metazoa; phylum Chordata; class Leptocardii; order Amphioxiformes; family Branchiostomatidae; genus Branchiostoma; species Branchiostoma floridae. The sequence continues at coordinate 12,468,679 of NC_049992.1, read as the reverse complement.
GTAATGATACCAAGTTTGACCGCCTAGAATACACTCTTAGCAATGTTGCCTCTAAGCACTACCCTAACCCTAACCCTAACCCTAGCGGTTAGTGCTTAAGTCATATCTCGGCAAGTAAGCACCCGATTTCAAAACGGTTTGCAGATTACAAATCTGTACCAACATACCTATGTAATGATACCAAGTTTGACCGCCTAGAATACACTCTTAGCAATGTTGCCTCTAAGCACTACCCTAACCCTTACCCTAAACCTAGCGGTTAGGGCTTAAGTCATATCTC
>NC_049992.1:12403741-12467742 GCF_000003815.2 Branchiostoma floridae | reverse complement strand
TTAGTGCTTAAGTCATATCTCGGCAAGTAAGCACCCGATTTCAAATGATTTGCAGATTACAAATCAGTACCAACATACCTTTGTAATGATTCCAAGTTTGACTACCTAGAATACACTCTTAGCAATGTTGCCTCTAAGCACTACCCTAACCCTAACCCTAACCCTAGCGGTTAGTGCTTAAGTCATATCTCGGCAAGTAAGCACCCGATTTCAAAACGGTTTGCAGATTACAAATCTGTACCAACATACCTTTGTAATGATACCAAGTTTGACCGCCTAGAATACACTCTTAGCAATATTGCCTCTAAGCACTACCCTAACCCTAACACTAACCCTAGCAGTTAGTGCTTAAGTCATATCTCGGCAAGTAAGCACCCGATTTGACAATGATGATTTCTTATGATGATCTCTTATGACCTCTTTTGTCTTGCAAAACTGCCAGTAGGGTATCGTTTTTCGCAATGAAACGTTTAGGGGTGTTTGGTATCTAAGTTTTATATTAGCTTATCAGGAACTCAGCCAAACCAGTTCGATTTCTATTTGTGAGCCGTGTTAATTCAACCTATGCTAAACTCAAGTAACATATAATACAATGCGCTCCAATACGGTTACATCAAGTTTACAGTTAGGTACAAGGTAACAATACAGAGATCTAAATATATACAGGGAGAGTTGGTCGTACACAATCCAACAGAGGAACTAGCCCTAAAGTGACCTTACCTTCAGTCCTGTGGGCTCCAGACTGACAAATATATTCGTACAATCTCTAAGGCCAACTAGCATGACAATGGGATGTCTAACTACTCTAGCCAATCCGGTTGGGCGCTCTCACTACCAAAGCCAATCAGGGAAACCTAACATGCTCCGCCCATATGGTCTAGACAGTCAATACCTAATTACATCATATGTCAAAGGTAATGGCCGTTACAGCAACACCAACCAGAGAGTCGTCTCCTTCTGTCCCTAATGTTTATCTGTTACAGACCTCAAGAAATTCGAACACGTTTATTCAAGTTGCTTGCATATGTCTTGACAATATGGACAATACGCTTTTTTAGTAAGTACATGCTCTCATACCATCCCAGAGTAATGTCAGTAAATTTGCTCTTTTCTACTAGAGGGCGCAGCTATATGAGGCTAGTCATTAATGTAATAGCCAGGCCAGGTAGACAGGCCAGGTAGGCAGACCAGGTAGACAGACCAGCCTTTTCATCGAACCCCTTTCAAAACACAGTATTCAAAAATGCTTTTCGATCAACGAAAAGAACTCTGACACTGGGACAATTCGGGCAATCGGTGCCATATTTCTGCGTGTCAAGGGCGCGCTATTTAGCAAATCAGGAAAGAAAGACACGAGAGTAATATTGCATTTATGTTAAAAACCGGGAACTGATGATGAGAGCGAAATGATTTTCACTGAAATAATTTGACTCTTATGTGTGCAGCAAATCTTAGGTAACGTTAGAAGTCAAGTTTATTGCACCGTGAATGAATGCATCGGGTACAATATACTGCAAATAACACGCATTACTATAAACAACTACAAAGTTATATGAAAATGGGCGTTTTACAATTACGTGGTCAGCTATGAGAAGGATAAAAGAGCAGAAAACAGACATGCGAGTGTATTTCTATATCATAGTATTGCATGTAGATCCGAAGTAATGACGTCACTTAACGTTACCGACTTTACAGCTTCCAGAACTGGTAACGTTAACGTTGTAAGATCATTGCATGCAAACAACGACGCACGCAGAAAGATCCAGTTCAATTTGCTAGTAATTCCGATCAAACGGGCTTGGCATTCCTTCTTTTATAATATTAGATAAAATCATGAACCGATATGTGACGTTACCATCGTTGAGCATGATACCTTGTTACTATTGGGGTAATTCAGACATTGACACCACAACCTTTGACCTTTGACTCGATGTGACCGCCATTTCTGTCCTTTTTTTCAACTTCTCTTTTTCAATGTTAGTTACCCGCATGCAATATTATGACAATTGTGGATCCATTTCTCTACTTTAGGATTTCTATGTTTGCATTGTGACTCTAGGAAAGCCAGGTAAGTAGGTTTGATGCATATTAATATCGTAATTGTTTCCTGAACTGTGTGCACTCGTCATTTTTGTGCAAGGGGGAGGGGGGCGGAATCCGAAATTATGCTAGCCCTGAGGACGCTATGATCATATAGCGTCCTGATTCACCCCGTTCACCGGATCCAACTTTTGTTCATACAGCCTTTATTCTTGCTAGTCGGGCCGGATTCTTGCTTTCCCTACCTTCCCAATTCCCTTACCTTCTTGTGCGGGCGAAAAAACAACTCCAGAAGCCCAGAGCTAATAGTAATACACGGCAGGGCCTGAAACAACAAAGCTCTATTAACAAAAACCACCGGGTCGCCATCTTCTTCAAATTGTTGTTGTTTTCTGTTACGCCTGACCCCGACGTGACCCTCAGCAGCTCATTCGTGCACCACGGTTTCTTCAGCCTCAGTATCATTGAAACTCTGGACTCAAGATGAAGAAACTGTGGTGCACGAAATTATGAGCTGCTGAGGGTCACGTTGGGGGCAGGCGCAACAGAAAACAACAACAATCTGAAGAAGATGGCGACCTTTTGTAATAGAGCTGTGTTGTTTCAGGCCCTGCCATGTATTAGCTCTGGGCTTCTGGAGTTGTTTTTCGCCCGGACAAGAAAGTAACGGAATTGGGAAGGTAGGGAAAGGAAGAATCCGGCCCGACTAGCAAGAATAAAGGCTGTATGAACAAAAGTTGGATCCGGTGAACGGGGTGAATCAGGACACTATATCATAGTGTCCTCAGGGCTAGCCGAATGCATGATCATGAACTAGACCGTACACAGTGCACGGGTAGAACGGTATTGCACGTGCACTGTGATAAAGAACTGTTGATGTTGTTGTCCATGTTCTAGCTTATAGGTCTATTTACTATTATTTCGCTAAACTAAGTGCATGATTATATCCTATTCTGAAGTGAAAAAAATTGAGTGTTTTCAAAGAGGAAGGTCTTGATTGTTCTCCCCTGTAGTCACCTTAATGTGATTAACTCATTACCCTACCCCCTAGGGTGCCTACTAGAGGCCTAAAAGTTATTGTTTACAGACAAGAGGGTCTAACTCTGGGGGACACTGAGATAAAACTTTGTTTTGGTAGTCTTCTCACTCTATTTTTTTTCTCCAACAAAGTTTAGACACACACACCATGATGTAAGTAATACATTTTTTTTATGACAGTGATCCTGTTAGCCGTGGGTACACGGCCATACTCCTGTGAGAATTTGCTCTTAGGTAATTTACGCCAACATAGATTAAGTTCTCAAGATGGCAAGAAAAGTGATTTATGTATTTATGTCAAACAAAGTCTTGGTAATTTCTCATGAAAGTACTTTGGTGAAAACACATTAGCTTACCGTTTAGAGATAAGCTGAGGCAAGTCAGAGAGTGCAGACATGCTAGTCCGTCCCTGTCCGTTGACAGTGGGGCACAGTTGGTGGCATATGACCAAATTCTCACAGGGCCATATGAACTGAGTTAACCCCTGCAGTATCTGTGTCCCACCAATAACTGTGCCCCGCCCACACTCCACTCACAAACAACAGACTGATTAGATTTGCCCATGCATGATTTATGTTTGTTCTCCTTGGTGTATGTGTACACCTTTTGAAATCAGCCTACTACTAGTTGTAGCTTTTAAGACTGATCATGAAGGGACCTTCCCATTTTATCCGAGATCACTAGATAAAAAGATTAATCTGTATTTCAGACAACATGGAAGAGCACATGTACTGCAAGAGAGTGAGCTCTATACTGGTCAGTTCTGACAGTCACTGGGAGGACATAGCCAGTGTAGAAAGCAACTCTAACAACACAGAGGAACACATGCTGGCTGAAACAGCACAACCACTTGGACCAGGGAACCAGCTGACTTCGGTGATCTCGGAAAAAAGGCAGCAATGGAGCTCATTGAACCAAGGCAAAACAGATATAAATTGGGATGTGGCAAAAAACACAGTGTCTGTTGGGAAGGACCAACATTGCAGTCTGAAAGAAACAGAAGCTTCCACAGAAACCATTGTGATATATGCAAGCCATGAAGAACATGTTTATGCTAGCACATCAAGAAAGGGTATGTTGGAAATTCTCATCGTCCATAATTCTGAGGAACGCCCCCCGAGCCCTATAACAACAGACTCAGACTCATTAAGTAGTGACGAGCTGGTAGATTCACTCTCAGACTCAGAGTTGTCTGAAACATCCGAGTATGAGCAATCTGATGAGGGTGAAATGTATGAAGATTTTCCTTTCAAGGACACAGAGGTAGCTGAAAGACACAAATATTATCAGTCTGGTAATAGTCAACTGAATAAAGATGTTCCCGACAAGATCCCAGAGTTAGCTGAAAGATACGAGTATGAGCATTCCGATGAGGGTCAAATGGACAGAGATGTGCCTGACAAGATTTCAGAGGTAGCGGAAACATATAAATGTAATCAGACTGGTAATTTTCAACTGAATAAAGACGTTCCCAACAAGATCCCAGAAGCTGAAACATACGAGTACGATCATTCCAATGATGAGCGTCAAATGGACAAAGAAGTTCCTGACAATGTCCCAGAGGTAGCTGAAACAAACGAGTACGAGCATTCTGATGAGGGTCAAACAAACACAGATGTTCCTGACAAGAGCACAGAGGTAGCTGAAAATAAGAGTGAAATGTACAAATGTAAGCAGTCTGACGAGAGTCAACTGGACAAAGATGTTCCTTACAAGGTCGCAGAGGTAGTTGAAATGTATGAGTCTGAGCAATCTGATGAGGGTCAAAAGGACGATGATGTTACTTCTGAAATCGTAGAAGTAGCTAAAATGTACGAATTTAAGCACTCTGACCCGAGTCAACTTTACAAAGATGTTCCTGACAATATCCCAGAGGTAGATGAAACATCCGAGGACGAGTATTCTGATGAGGGTCAAACGAACCAAGATGAGCCTAAGGAGACTTTTAAATGTGAGGAGTGTGATTATGTAACGGACACCAGGAGCAAGCTGAAAGGTCACTGGTATTACTGGCATGTTCGCAAAAAAAATGCTGAGAAGAAGCACAAGTGCAAGGATTGTGACTTCGCTTCAGCAAGCCTATCTGATCTTAGACAGCACATGTACTATGAGCATCCTATTGACCATAGATATTCTAACATATACTACAAGCAAAGGGAGAAGAATCCTTTAGAGACGGAGACACGGAAAAAGGATGCTGTGCCTAAAGAAAAGCACACTGAAACAAATCCAAAACAATATAAGTGTAAACGTAAACAGTGTAACTTCACTACTCCTTATAAGGCTGCCTTAAATGAACATAAGAAAAAACACAAAAAGAAGAGACCATTTATTTGTCGTAAGTGTGGAAAAAGGTTTGATACAAGGTCTCACCTCAAAACACATAAAGATACACACTCTAGTGAGAAGCGATACAAGTGTGACAAGTGTGGTTACTCGGCAGCATACAAAAATGTCTTGGAGAAACATATTTTGCGCCACCACTCCGGAGAAAAGCCCTTTATGTGTGAATATTGTGGGTTTAGGACATTCCACAGTTGGAACTTTACAAATCATCAGAAACTACACTCCGGAGATAAACCGTTCAAGTGTAAGCAGTGTGATTACAGCGCAGTCGTGAAGAGAGATCTGCACAAACACATTCAGGTGCATCACACCGGCGAGAAACCGCACAAGTGCACGCTGTGTGGTTACCGGGCTGCTCACAAGCGTGGCCTAGCTGCCCACATGCGCAGTAACCACACCACGCCCAACAAGTCACCGTATGCTTGCACACAGTGTGACTACATAACTGAACACAGGATTCACCTCACTGCCCACATGCGGAAGCACACCGGTGCAAAACCGTTTGTGTGCAGGCTGTGTGACTTCAGGACTGCTTACAGGGATAGCATGCGTCAGCACGTGCAAACACACACCGGGGCCAAGCCCTTCAAGTGCAAGCTCTGCGACTACAGGGCGGCAAGAAGCACTTGGATAACGTCCCACATGATTGGACAGCACAGTAACGAGAAACCCTTCGCTTGTCCAATGTGCACACACAGGGCAAAATACAAATGTAATATTGTTTCTCATATGAAAAGCGTCCATAAAGTAGAAAAGCCAGTTCTCTCTACCTCATAGTTGTGTGTCTTTTCTCAAGTAACGGTTTATAATGTCTGAAATACAGGAATTAGGGTCAGGACAAACAGGATATCATAATGAAATGTTGTAAAGGTGCTACCAGTAGATAAGCTTTCTAACTGTGCTAAATAAGCTTTATAATGATGATGTGATACATGATATAAGATACAGAGGTTGATGAAGAATTCATGTACTGTATGAGATGTATATCCAACTGAAATCAAGTTTCGAAACTTTTTGTGCTAAGTTTATTTTAGCCAGTGTGAAGAAATTACATTGCACTGCATGTAATATATTGCATGTATTAGATCAGCAAAGCAAAGTGCCTTAGTATTTCAAAAGTAAAAGTCACAATGCAATTCTTTGTATAACTTACAGTTGAGGTATAATTGTATGAAATTGGGCCTATAGCCAAACAAAACTACATTCTCTTCACACTATTTAAACTAATGAATTTCAGTAATTCTGGTTTGTGACATTTGCAGATATGGAACTATGTTGATACTGTGTGAGATAGGTAAAGCTTAACTTTTTGTACAACCATCAATTGTCTAACTTGTTCATCTTCTTATTACAATTTTTTTGCCTATGCATGTGAGGCACATTATATTAATAATATTTCATGTATTTTGCTTTACCACTCTTACTAGTTTTCTTATAACGTAATGCTAACTTTATAGAATTACAATATACATGTACTAATGTTTTCAATGAACTATTCTTTACAACAATATTTTGAAACCTTTGAGATATTTTCTACAAAATGAAAGTTTCTTTCAAATCTACAAGTGTAATCCTTGTTTCTTTCTTGAAGTTTATAGGATTTTTATTCTGATTACTTCATTCTCTAGATACAATCTTCAAAGTTACATAAGAATGATGTAAATCTCAATGTATGTGTAAGTGTAAGAATGTAATGATGGTATCTACCCTAGCCGGGTTTACACAATCTCTCACTGGCTGGGGTTAATGACCCCCTCCCCTAGGTAGGGGCAACTGTAAGGTCGGCCACTAGAAGCACGGTTTTAGTCAGGATATGTCTATCCTAGCATTTCATTGATTTAAAAGTTACAAATTATTGATAAACTACAGTACTCTTTCTCCCACAGCTCCTCATGTTGGCAAAAGTAATAAAGCACCTGACATTTACGGGTTTATAAATCATCCGGTACATATATCCTATTTGAGGCATTAGATCCATATAAACACTTAATATATACTTGTTCTTAAGGAAGTCGTCACTAACAGAGGTCGTCACAAACTTCAAGACACTATTGACCCATTACTTGAGTCCCATATCCACATACGTCACGACAGTAAACTTGTAGGTTAACTGTTCTGAGGAAGGTTGGATGTCCAGAGGGTTGACATTTGTTGTTAATGTGGGGCTAAATTTACTATAACCATGGTAATTTGCAGAGGGATAGTGTCTAGTAAGGCACAGGATTGTCGTAGTTTCCGGTCATCCTAAGTCTGCATGGCAGCATCTCGGCGTACACGGAATAGTGGATGATCAACGTGTGCAGGTCAGGGAACGACTTTCCAAACCCCTGCAACAGTCAGACAGAGGACATTGGTGATGAACATTGGATAAAAGCATCGCCTTACAAAATGTGCTGTGTAAAAGGACTTACAATTCTGCACTACAATATTGTGTCGTTTTCTAAATAGTTATAAACAATGATAAACATTGTGTCGTGCTGCGCCAAAAGGTCACCAGGAGCGTTATTCTTGTAAAAGTAAAAGATGCAGCATTGTGACTGTCACAGTAGTAAAGTAATCTTAGCCATCTAGTTTGTACATAGTGCACGTGCATCGCTCAGTTATCATGCAGTATTCCAAATACTGGTTGCTGTTTTATAAAGAGATAACGCACATAGCTCAGAGAACTACAGCAGCTTGCAGGGAAAAGGACACAGAGGAATGAAGAGAAGAATACACAAAATGTACTGATTGTAGCAAGAAGTTGCTTTAACTTTGTGCCACAGAATACATTGGATCATCAACACACTGCAATACGTACCATGATGGTGTATCCTTTGTCGGTTTTACCGATCAGGTAGTTGCTGATCCCAGCCATTGTTCTCAGCGACAAGGCGTAACATCCGGGGTTACTGCCGCTCTCTCGGACCATGAAGGCACCTGCACATTGTCTCTCCAGCTCAGCCATGGCCATTTCCCTAAAAAACAACAACTGCAGAAGTTATCTTACTACCTATTATTACATAGTATCATTGTAAACTTGGATCAAGCCAACTGTATTCCTTTTAAATCTAAGGATAGCTTTTAAAACTAAATTATCTTTAGAATGAAGAACTTTACATTGTATGAAACAACAGAATTCATTGGTATAATAAAGAGGAGAAGAAGACATCAGACAAACATTTTTAAGTTATATATAATTCTAAAATAATGAATGCAAGAAGGACCTTTAATTTATTGTATATCTATGTCATAGCAATAAAGCACAATGATGGTATCTTACTACATTTACAGGGACTAATATCAACTATTATATATGTACAAGATAATCATGATAACTGATTAGACATATAAGTTGAACGATATTATATTTTGCTAATTTCTTGAGATTACTTGTTACCCTGAATATCAGCTTGGTTGTTTACTGGGGATCCGGGATAGTTAACCAGGGCCCCATTGTTAACCAAGTCTGATACTCAAACTAATCATTTGTGGTACCTTGGAACGTTTCCCTTGTACCATGCTGCTCCACGATAGTCTTGGTTGTTCATCAATCCATGGGTATTCATCATTGCCTTCTGATTGGTTGCCATGTTCATACAAGCATCCACTGGTGGAGCTGACGGCATCACCTGACATGCTGCCACCCCCTGATTGGTCGGTTTGTGTAGGCGTGGCTTCGGCACAGGCTTTGGGGAAGAGTGGTTGGTTTCGAATTGTTGAATCCTAATATGGACATGACCGTTTTTCGGAATGGATTCCTGAAACAGTCATATTGCAGAAGCGATATGTCAGTGGTTAATTTGTGCGTCACACAAGCATAAGCCGAATAGTTGGGAATGAAGTACATCATGCTAGTCTGACAAATTATTTACTTTTCTGGGGGCTAATTTTGTTAGTTGACATGTTGGTCTGTAGGTGATGTCAGCAAAAATCATAGCATGATGCTACAGCCACATTATCAAACTGGTGCCCTAACAGGAACAGGGTTTTCTTTCCTTTCGGGTGTGCTCCCTTGATGATTAGGTGGTCATGACCCTACCGAATGTGCAACAATGAAAGTATATAAAACAGTCTGCAATGTATCAAGGACGTTACATCACTCTGATGTAACGTCCTTGAATGTATGTAGCGAAACATCAGTTAGAAATGACACTGTTGCACCAAGTCTAGGTCCAAGCAGGTAAAGGGAGGAAACCGAATAATGTTATACAAGCATAGAGGTGATGGCATTTTGATTCCCAAAAAATGGTTTCTGCTATTGTTTCAAATAAATGGACGACTTATGCTCACTAGCTAGTTACAGATTAAGAATTGGCAGTATCGTATGCACTGTTAAGTGTTATTAGAGATGCTGAGTGATCAATGAGAAAGTAACTTTTAAGTTCACCACATTTGAGGTTACATGTATGTTTAATTTAGAAACATGTCTGCCAATTGTATAAGGTTTGTTCTTAAAACATTTCATTAAACATTTTACATGTAATTTTGTATTCAATATAAGCAGACTCAAGGAAGAATATATATATATAGTGTTAAATTCGTGTAACACTAATGGAGATTTACTTTTTATTTTAATAAAACAAACAAATGCGATTGAAAGCCTTTACCGAGACCTGTATCTCGCCGAACGTTGGTGAAATGGTGGCCACTGGTGACGTAGCGCGGGGAGGGCTTGGTGCTCGGCGTTTGGACCGGCCAAACTGAATATAAAACAATAAAGAAAAGAATGAATATCTAAAAAGATTTCATACAAGGGAAAGGCCAATCACTACGACATTTTCATGCGCAAAGTTTGCAAGTTGTTGATGTAGTAGTGTAGCGTTTCTATTCTAAATGCTAACGTATATCTTTCGGTAGAGTTCAATGTTGTTTGGACACGAGTAGCAAAAGCAGCTGCAGTCGGACGTGAAAATATGCTTTGCTAAATACTTTCTTACGTTTCATCTGAGTTTCTTTTCTGTTGGGAAGGTCTTGTAACAACATCTACAGAGAAATGCCGTAAAAGTGAGTTTGAAAAACGAAAAAGCTACTCACCCAGTTGCGCTTAGCTGGTTCTTGTTCCTTAGTGGCTTTCTTGTTGTTGACGCTGTACCTGGAGTGAATGAACCGCCCCTCGAACTCCTGCTGCCGCTCGAACACCAGCTGGTTGAAGGTCTCCTGTTTCCCCGCCTCGCTCTGTTGGCTGAACGCCACCTTGAAGGCTTCCCCGATTATCACGTTCAACTCTTCAGCCTAAGGGGTTCATGTAAGGGTACAAGCGATTGTTGAGAAATATTGTAGAGCTATCATATATTCCAATACTCAGCCAATACAACAAGATAAACGTACTACTTTTAAGTACAACGGTTTGTTGACGGCGTGGCTGCGCGCTCTACTGATATACCTATAAAATGAATTTGTATTATCCTTGAATTTGCAATGGATAATCATCAAAAACATACAAGTATGACTAAAGACAGACCACACAAAGCATAAGAAATTAGACTTCGTTAGAAAGTACCTAATTATATAGTCGACCAAAAAAGAGCCATGATATGTTCCATGTTCCTGTTAGTACTATGAATAACCGAATGAAAACCAATAAGCGAATATACAAGAAAATGAACAACTGCATGAGTGAGTGTAAGAGAACGAATGAATAAATGAAAGCATAAATAAATAAATAGAAAAATGGATATCTGTATAACTGTCCTTCGTCTTAACACATCAGCTTCGCAGGAACGCGGCAAAGCAGCTGATTATGTCATGTTACAGTGAACGACCTGTCACATCTTTTGCATCTATAGCTAGTGTACTGGACCCCCCCCCCCCCCAACCCCTTCCATACAATGATTTGAGCTGGCTCTCTGGAGAGATAAAACATTTAGGAGGTTTGGAATACGCCAAGAAATACAGCACCTCTTTCTGTGCCCTGGTGATGAAGACGTGGCAATACTGGTCGTTGAAGAGTTGTCCCGGGTTCCTGGCCACGAAGGCGAACTGCCGCTCCTCGGGGTAACACGTGCAGTAGGAAATCCGCTTCAGGCTGTGGTCCATGTGGGCAGTCTACATATGGGTAGAGAAAACGTCTCTTCAATCGACATTTGGATCAGGAGACAGGTAGACACACAAAAAGGTCGCCTTTGGCAAGGCAGCAGAAATTAATGGAAATTTGCATGTTTTGGGGGAGACAACACGTTTGGGAATGATGCACGTTTTGGGATAGAGTCCGTTTTGGAATGGGGAAATCGTACGCGTTTGGGAATAAAACACGTTTCAAACGAAGTGCGACAAACCTACTATATGACTCTTACCTTCCCATCTGGACTGCACACCCTCACCCCTGACAGCGTCAGCACCAACAGCACAGGCTGGGTTTTCTCCACCTGCTGGAGGGACAAGGAGTATGAGGTAAATAGTCATATTCATTGTTGACAAATGTACACACACACACAATAAAAACAAGTATCTTTTTTAACCTCTTTTTTTAGAGCTTTCTGTTATCATCATGGCATGGAATTATCATTGAAACAGATTCATTACCACAATAACGACTAGTTATCTCCGTATCTTCAGTAATTTCCTGCTTGGCACTGTTCACATAACCTCCTTGGCATAACCTTGTACTTGGCATAACCTTGCCTATCTTAATCACGTAAAAACAAACTTCATGTATCTTTGAACGCATTGTAACCGTTTACTGTATATTTTGTTACAAAAGCTAGCCATTAACAATCGCTCTAGTTGGTCGGTAGCCCTGGCTGTTTTTCTTTTTATACAGTTGTATAAATCAAGGTGGGTTTAGGGGGCTCTGGGTAGTGTAGCTTAGCAGCTGCGCTCTTGTCTTCATAGAGTGGCTGAGCACACTGGTTCCACCCGCCACACTCTTGTCTCCATAGAGTGGCTGAGCACACTGGTCCCACCCATCTCCCAAAGCCTCTCACGTCTGGCTCCTCGTGCCAACCCCCGGGCAACGGCCTCAGCTGGCCGGCTAAACGACGTGAGGGGGCGGTGTTGACACGGCACCGTCGAGCGAAAGAACCTCCAAGATGAGGTCAACGGTCAGGGCGGAGGCTTCCATCGACAGGAAGTAACGGCCACGTGTCCGTGACCAGGGCGAGCCACCAAGCAGGAGGATGTCGGCTGTGGTCAGGCCTGGAGAGGAGATGGGCACCACCAGGCCAACTGCCCAAGACACACTTGCATGAATGAGCACCCAACCAAATTCCACACCGGTTCGGTCGGCGCCCGGGTCAACAAGGACCGCGCCTACCGCCGCACATCAGGACGGAGGTGTAAAGTGCACTACTGATGAGGGCATGCAGAACAGAATCCGAGGAAGAGACAACATTGCCATTGCCACATGGAACGTGCGGACACTTGCACAAGTAGGGAAACTAAAGGAACTGACGTATGAGCTCAGTCATTACACGTGGCAACTTGTAGGCCTTAGTGAAGTAAGATGGAAAAACTTTGGAGAATTCCAAACGGAGGAGGGTCACGTACTTTACTACAGTGGCGAACAAGCCAGGCATGCGAACGGAGTAGGATTTCTTGTGAACAGCTCCATCAAGGGATCAGTAATGGGATGCCGCACTATATCCAGTAGACTTATCTCCATCAGACTGAGGGCATCACCCTTCAATATAACTGTGATCCAAGTTTATGCACCTACCTCTGACTACGACGAGGAACAGATTGAAGAATTCTACACAAAACTACAGGACACCATAAGGGAAGTCAACAAGAAAGATATCCTCATTGTACAAGGCGATTGGAACGCCAAAGTTGGAGTCGACGCGCAAAAGGACTGGGGCGAGCACTGTGGTCCGTCCTGTAATGGGACCACCAATGACAGAGGAAGACGGCTACTTGAGTTTGCCAGCGAAAACAACCTAGTATTAGCAAATACCCTGGGAAAACACAAGCCATCACGGTGCTGGACATGGCACGCACCAAACGGCAGTAAACACCAGCTTGACTACATCCTGGTACAAAACCGCTTCCGTACAAGTATCAACAGAGCAAAAACAAGGACGTTCCCCGGTGCGGATGTGGGAAGCGACCACGACCTCGTCATTATGAACTTCCAGATCAGACTCAAGAGATCTAGGAAGCCTCAGTACACTAGACTTAAATTCGACCTGGAGAAACTGAAGGACCCAGCCGTATGTAAGACTTTCCAAGCGACATAGGTGGGAATTCGCTCCCTTACTAGCAGTAGAGGAGGATGTAGAAGTCTTGACTAACGCCTTCAACAAGGCAATGGTGGATACAGCAAAGAAAACCATAGGCCCCCTCCGGCGCAAAAATAAATCATGGATGAAAGATGATATCCTGGCGATGTGTGATACTCGCAGGGAACTGAAGAAGGTAAGACACACTGCGAGGTCAGCAGAATACAGGGAGATCAACAAGAAGATCAGGAAAGACATAAAGAAAGCAAAAGAAGAGTGGATAGAACAACAATGTGCCGAGATAGAAGGGAATCTGAGAGCAAACAACAGCAGACAGGCATTCCAAATTGTCAAAAACCTCACACAAAAGAAACAGTCAGGCTCCAGCACTACCATCCAAAGCAGAGAGGGTAAAAGCCTTGCAGAGAAGCAGGAGATAACGGCCAGGTGGACCGAGTACTGCAAGGAACTTTACAACCACCAGTCTAGTGGCGACCCAGAGGTACTCTTGACCAATGAACCCACAAAAGACGACAACTTTCCCATCCTGAAACAAGAAGTTGAGGCAGCTGTAAAGTCCCTGAAGAATGGGAAAGCTCCCGGTGCTGACAACGTCCCTGCCGAACTCATCAAGAATGGCGGTGAGACTACAATCGACCTACTGACTAAGATGTGTAATAAGATATGGGAAACTGGGAACTGGCCAACACCATGGACACAGTCACTTATTATAACCCTACCAAAGAAAGGGAACCTTCAACTTTGCCAGAATTACAGAACAATTAGCCTGATCAGCCATGCCAGTAAGGTGATGCTGAAAGTCATCCTGAGTAGACTGAAACCTCAGGCGGAAGAGGTCATTGCCGAAGAGCAAGCAGGCTTCCGTAGTGGACGTAGCACCACAGAACAGATCTTCAACCTAAGAATCCTCGATGAGAAGTACCGCCAACACCAGCAAAGTCTGTATCATGTATTCGTGGACTATAAAAAGGCATTTGACCGGGTTTGGCATGATGCTTTATGGGCAACAATGAAGAGATACAACATGGGTCCCAAGTTGACCAACTGCATCCAACAGCTGTACGACAAGTCTAGCAGCGCAGTTCTTGTACAGGGCACAGTAGGCGAGTGGTTCAGGACAACTGTTGGTGTAAGGCAAGGATGCCTACTATCCCCTACCCTTTTCAACATCTACCTTGAACAAATTATGACAGATGCCCTAGACAACCACCAAGGCACAGTCAGCATTGGGGGAAGGAACATAACCAACCTACGCTTTGCGGATGATATAGATGGGCTGGCAGGAGGAGAAACAGAACTGGCCAACCTAGTAAGTGCACTGGACACTACATCCAGGAGATATGGGATGGAGATCAGCGCAGAAAAGACAAAACTGATGACAAACAGCATTAAGCCAATTACAACCAAGATAGTAGTGAACCAGGAAGAACTTCAGACAGTAGATCAGTTTAAGTACCTTGGCTCCATAATTAGTAAGGAAGGCTCAAAGGCAGAAGTCACATCCAGAGCAGCACAGACCTCAGCAGCCATGGCAAGGCTGAGACCCATCTGGAGGGACAGGAACATTAGTCTGAAGTCCAAGGTGAGGCTACTGCGGGCACTGGTCATCTCAATCTTTCTATACGCGTGCGAGTCTTGGACCTTAACAGCCGAGCTGCAAAGGAGAATCTTGGCAGTAGAGATGAGATGCTATAGAATATTGCTAAATCTAACTTACCGTGACCACATCACCAACACAGAAGTCAGGAACACTATCAGACAAGCTATGGGAACAGACCACCTAGAGGACCTTCTTAGTATTGTCATAAAAAGGAAACTAAGGTGGTACGGTCACGTGACAAGAAGCAAAGGCCTCTCTAAGGTCATCCTGCAAGGAACAGTCAAAGGGAAAAGAAGACGAGGCAGACAGAGAAAGAAGTGGGATGATAACATCAAAGAGTGGACGGGAATGACCCTTGCCGAAACCCAAGCTCTGGCCCACGACAGGGTGAGATGGAGGGAGGTGTGCTCAGCTGCTAAGTGCCCCCACGACCACCCCCGGTCAAGGGACCGGTAAGCGGTAAGCGATAAATCAAATCAGATCGACTCTACGTCTCCAACATTAACCATACATCTGCTTGGAGATTGCTGAGCAGAGACTCCTCAGAGTCAGACGCACTACGCGACCAGAATGAAAGCGCGCGGCACTTCCTAAAGACGTGTGTACTCAGACATGACTTCACACTAGGCGCACTCTTTCACATGTGGACAGAGGAAATAAACACGCCCGTGTCGTAACCTCCGTGACCCCTGGGTTCAATACTTCCTTTTTCCCTCCCAGTCCGCCCTGTAATCATATCTCAAAGTAGCCAATGTTCCATTCTACTAAAGCTACTCGCCCCGTGTTTAAGATTGGACGGGGATGAACATTTTTGTGTGCATGGCAAGATCAACAGCTGCGTAGCAAATGGTGCATGTTGTATTAGGGCAAGTCCACTTAAGCTTTAGAAGGGGGTGATCAGTCAAAAAATATATTATTGAAATTCAGACTCTTCCTTCCTCTAAAACATAAGAATGCAACAGGCATCAGAGATTTTTGTCAAGTTTTCAATTTTGGCATTTGATTGAATCATGGCGTTTTAAGTTTCTCGAGCAATGGATTGATTGATTGGTTGGTTGGTTGGTTGGTGTAGTGATTGATGATAGGTGATGGACAAGGCTACATATTCATTTTTTAACAACAAAATGATCGTGAGAGCATTGGGTAAAAATAGACACATCAACAACTACTATAATTATACATCGACCAACGAAAAAGAGGAATGCAGAAGGCTGAAACGGACGGATAATTTATTTATTTAGAATTGAAGGCCACATACTTTTGCAGCTAGACATCGTCGGAAGTTTTCTCAAACTTGCTGTTCTGACTCATATTGTACCTACATAGTTGCATAACACGTTCTCAACCATCACTGCACCACATTCATATTCCATGTCTGGTACACGACTGGAACCGTGAACTTCATCATTGGCCTTACACCGGAAAACTGACTTCTACCATGTACCAAACGATATTGCCACAATGGAAGTTACTGTGTGCGACGTTTCGGTCAGTGCCCTTTTTAGTTCCCTGTTATCTAATTAATCTAAGCAATTTGAACATGAAATCTCGATGTTCATCGTGCTTTTTTGTGCATGGATGACCATCAATGACCAACAAGGCCTCAGCCCCCCCCCCTTCTTCTCTATTGTTCTCAGCTGGGAAATAACGTCACCGGTATTCACGTAATAAAATGTAGACCACCAGATTGTTTGTACCTCGTAAACCGTTGTCATGATAATCTCCTAACAGATGTTGGGATGGACAATTGTGAGGTTTTCTGATCAGTCAGTATTTCTGACAATCCTTCAAATGAATACTGAAAAATCATAACAAAAATACATATTACAAAACATTATATTGATAACACGCAGCTTGCCACTCATAGGGCCAAACCTTTACTACTTGGTTGCAAAGGGGCATTCTATAAAGTATAGCACATCTTTATTATGTTTTCTGTCCAAATAATACTCACCTCGATTGCCTGAAGTTGTTTTCTGACGAAATCTGCCCTGGCAACTTTGTTCGTATGTGTCACCGAGAAAGAGCCGATATACTAGGTAAATAACAAAACAAAAACACACTTAGAACACGACAGGACTTCAGGTACTTAAAAGGGGAAAATGCAACTCATGCATATGGTTCAGACAAGTAGCTATAGATATTTTCATAGCCGTCACTCACTACCTACAAATTGTACATGTAAAGAAGTAAACACAGGCATCTTGATTAGTATGCACAGCAGCAGATTTCTATGTATGAATCCAATATGTATATGGTTATAGTATGAAGAATATGGGGAGATAATATTTCCCTATTCCGTTGAAACAATAACATTTTATATTCTACTTTTGTTTTTCAAACGTAATGATTATCAAGTTCTGTCCTATATTCTCATTCCAAAATGTTGCTAACAAAATAGTTTCAAGGAACACAAAGTTTCATTTGAAACCGATACTCGCAATCGAGAGGTGATTTAGTCGGCAGATTGCTTCTAAGCTTCATTAGCACACTACTAGCAGTGGGCAGCATCATTTGTATGTTTTCCGCTAATCCGCAGCGTTCATTAGTAATTTATTCTCATCAATAAATGTTTATCCAGTGTAAGTATTGACAATGTGAACTCTTATCTCTCTCTACTGATTGAAACATGCAGTCTTCGTTGCAATTTTCATCCAAGTCTACTGCAGATTTTTGCAGTCAGCTATTTTTCTTCTTTTGACAAGAAGACCTTTCTATTCGCGCTCTGATGAAAGAATTCTTGCCTACGCCGCCTCCCCGTCGCGAGGAGAGCTAAGCAAACAACAGAGCGGTGAAAGTGAGTCATCCGCGTGCGTGGAAAACTTTCACTGCCCTGAGAAAAGTCAACCTTCGGGCCGAGGGATGAGGTGGCCTATGGTGACGGCGTCGACTTTCTTAATCTTAGACGAAAAATAATCTTGAAAGGACAACGGAAAATAAGAAGAGAATATCGTTCGTTTTTATAGCAGAATATCACCTAAACATCCACCTGTATGTATATAATGTTTATTGCAACTGTAATCGAAACGTTATTGTCTAGAGTATCGAGCAAGGAAGATTTGGAAGCTTTTCGAAGGAAATCTATGCTTGTGTTTTTTTTTCGTCTATATTAACTTTCTCTTGAAAATTCTATAGGCTGCACGAGTAGTAGAGCGCTTACCTGACACAAACGTGATAAAGTCTTCCCTCTCACATTTTCTTGCCCGGCCATTGTGGCTGTCGCACCTCTGTGGTGACTTCGTCCCTGTATCTTGGGCTGTCCGAAAAGGTTTAGGTCCACCGTTAAGTTGGACACGTCACTCCCAGACGCTCCCAATAACGCTTCTCTGTCTGAGTCCCCTCTCTGCGAGCGGTCGCCACTCCGCCCTCCGTTTTGAGTTTTCAGAGGAAACATCCTACCCTTAAGGATGGTTCTATTTTGGCACTTGCGGTCACTTAAGCACACACCAATAGGTCAACACTAGGTTTCCGGGACTGGCTATATAGCCTGGGGTGGAATATCACGTGACGTGCTGCAGTAGTCTAGGTGGTGACGACAAATTAATGGAAAATGGAAGTTTAAGCTACGTCATGTGAAAAGTATTTAGAGGTCTCCTTTTGTCGCACGTCCTTGGACTGTCACATTCTGACGGAGGGGTCCTAACATAATCTTGATGAAACACTACGGTAACGTTAAAGAAGTTAATATCTAGCATGGATGTGAATAATATCTGCATTATCGAAATAGAGGGGTATTTGAAACTAGTCGTAGTTGTAATCATTAGCCATCATGATAATCTCTCCATCTTGAAACCCCGTGATTGAATGTGCCAACAGATCAACTTGATTCCTTAAGCAACACTTTGAAAACCAGCACCGTACCCCGGAACACGTCTACAAAACTAGTTAGTATGCAAGGTCAGGGTCATAACGTATGTGACCTCTTACACGTCAATGAAACATTATAACGTTAAACCTTAGTTTTTTGGTGTTGTCTCGCTGTTCTCGATATTTCCTATAATAACGTTTTGATGTAATTATCAGGGTTGTACTGACAAGTACTTTGAAAGTGATCGGAAGTCATCGCGACAATTTTTACTATTCAGTGGACGTAAATGTCATATTCATGATCATTCATTGGCTATGCTAAGCGCCTTTGACATGTTCCAGTGTAGGGGTGGGTACCGGTACAGAAAATTCAGGTCCAGGTCCGGTTCAGGTCCAGCGGTTCATGTCCAGGTCCGGACCTGAACCTGGACCGGATTCAGTATGACTCATACCAATGGTCCATTTCACTACAGAGAAATCTGTTTGGTGGAGTATTAGACTCACACTGGCGTCTTAAAATCCTACAACGCTAACTGCGCCTGTACGATTGGATGTAAAACTTGATAGAAATCACTATAAACTCTACTCTACTTCACTCTTGTTATTTTATTCCACCTGCAAGCGCCAAAACGCGTGAATGCCTGATAAAATAATCTGTTAATTTTCTAATCGGTCCAACATCCGGTTCTTCTAATTTTTTCAGGTCCGGTTTTTCTGGACCGGTCCAATAAAAAAAACCGGTTTTGTACCGGTACGCTGTACCGATACCCAGCCCTATTCCAGTGCGGTTCAAAGGCGCCTCTTGCGGTTTATGCAGGATCTACACACAAAGAAATTAACACGCAGTGCATTGTGGGTAAAGCAGCCATCTTGATAACGCAGAACTTGTTTTGAAAATCACGGAAAGAAGACTTTCCTCGCTAAATTTGCTTTTCCACGCGTATCCAGGATGCCAGACCACTTAGGATCCGATCAGAGGAAGGTTAAAGGAGAAGATAAGGAGGAAAAGCCGATACAATGTGAGTTTTTCATTCCTGAACGGTACTTTTTATTGGGATTCCCGGCAACAAATTCTGATCGTTCCGCTGAGTCATATGAGAAAAGACCGAAAAGTTGAATCGCAGTTGAGTTTCACAATATTCCGTTTGTTAGAAAACATGGATTCGGAAAAGATGTGTGTGTAGTTTCTTGTTCAGGTTGCTTGTATTGATATCCTTTACGAAATCTGAAGTTCTCGAATGAACCTCGTGAAAAAGCGGTATTACACATAGAAGAAGACCGGTTGTGGGGAGGGGGGCATTGGCACATGTAAAAGAAAAAAGAAAAATTCTGTCAATTTTTCCCAGATCTGGTGTAAATCTGTTTAGAAACGTTCCAAGCCGCCAATGTTTTTTTCTCCGATACAAATTAACATAAAGGCTGTAGTAATTTATTGCCTAAGTGCCTAATTTTACAGTAAAAGAAATCCTTCAAGATCCTTTGGAACATGTATCATAGTATTCATACAACTTCAAATTATATCACCCCAGTAAAAAGACGGCTAAGGTAATTCTTAAGAAAATACACTCGTGTTATTAGTATATTGATTAATTGCCCTACAGTTTCTAGATTGTAAGTTATCCATTACTAATGTCTAATATTTTTATGCAATTTTGCAGCTTTGGATGAGGGTGACATTGCATTGCTAAAAACCTATGTAAGTACATATACTTATAGTATACATCAACACTAGATAATACTGCTTGCCAGGTGTTCTGTAGATTTGCACACTTTCTGTATCCAAAGTGTTCAGGTTTCCAATTGTTAGTTATACCGTGGAGATGTATTGTCTTTTGTCAAGTTGATGTAAGTGTTTGTGTTGTTTTGTTTTCTCAGTGTCCTCTCCAACACAAATTTATGACACTTGACATTTGAATATCCATTCAGTTGTAATACTACCCAGTACTGTATTACATATTTTGTTTCAACCACGAACTTCAAAGACCTGCTTCTCCTGTCTACTGCAAAATTCATTCTCCATAAACATACAGTATAACAATATACTGCCTTTTGTCCACAGGGAGCGGGTGCCTACAGTAAGTCCATCAAGTCCACAGAAGATGACATCACCAACCTGGCAAAGAAGATCAATGAACTCACAGGTAAAGACAGGTGTTTTATCTTTTTTTAAATATTCTATCTGCTTTGAGGCAGACGAGGTCAATGTGGCACTGCACTCAAGTTAGTAACTTATTTGAACAGTGCCACATGCAAAGTACAGACAGAAGGTAAGGGTAGTAGTTTACCAGCCTGACCAAAGTCAGGTACCCAATTTTACACCTGGGTGGAGTGAGGAAGGTCGTTTAGACTAAATTAGAGTGCCTTTCCCGAAGGCACAATGTTGGGGGCACAACTATCAAACTTGGGACCTCTAGTTCCCAAGCCCAACACTCTACCAGTTACGCCTCACATGGCGTAACAACGACAGATGTATGATGTCAGTAGGGACAGCATGCTACCAAATTTGCAATTTTTTTTTTTGCATAATGACCGAACATTTTAGTGCCATAATTCTCTCCTGGGCAAAAAGAAGGCTAAGACTTGAAGGTTAAGGTTAAGGAATAAGGTTAAGGAATAAGGGAAAACTGTTGCAGTAAGTCTTTGTGTTGATGTACTTATCTGTTGTACATGTAGGTATTAAGGAATCTGACACAGGCCTGGCACCCCCTGCTCTATGGGACTTAGCGGCAGACAAGCAAACGTTACAGGGAGAACAACCGCTACAGGTACTGTAAAACAAGATATGTTTGCCATGGTCTCTTATTCATAGCTCCTGAGATGACCTCTCAGCAAGACCTCATCATATATTTTGATTTTTTTCTTTCATTGCCTCGCTACAGTCCTTCTGCCTCCTACAACAAAATTAGGTCTCTGTTCTTTATTCTAGTCATTATTGGTATACTAAATTTGTTAAAATCATTCTTATATATGTCTACAGGCTTTTATCCCAACTAAACTTTCCAGTCTAAACTGTATATATGTTATAAATGTAAGGAGCTAACATAATAAAGAAAATCTTGCTCTTTGAAATGACATGTGCTGCTGTATGATTACTGTTTAGTTAAAAAAGTTGAAAGAAAAATGTTCCGAATCTTGAAGAAACTGGCGTTAGGTAAACTGTTTCTTTTTTTGTTGCCTTTGCAGGTGGCTCGCTGCACAAAAATCATCAATGCAGATAGTGATGATGCCAAGTACATCATCAATGTCAAACAGTTTGCCAAGTTTGTGGTGGACTTGGCTGAGTCGGTGGCACCCACGGATATAGAGGAGGGCATGAGAGTTGGGTAAGGGGCAAGCGTCGTTATCTCAATGGTAGTAGTACTTCCATTGTGATGTAGCTTGTAGTTATGTAGACTTCTGGTAAATTGTAAGTCTTGGCTTGGCTTAAAAAGCTAATAAGAATCAATTCTGTGAATCTTTCTAGAAGCTGTATTGTATGTACATGTACTATGATTCTACAAGTACAAGTTGGACAATCCTTTTCATTTTTCTTGGTCAAATTGTTTGGAAAGACTTAAATATTTTACTTAAAAATCCCTTTCTTTTTTTACCCCAAAAATTTGTGGCTTGTGACTTTGTGTATGTCTGTGTGTTTATGTTTGTTTATTTATTTATTTAATGTTATGTTTAAGTCATGGCTTTTATACCCTTTGTTTAAACAGCGTTGACAGGAACAAATACCAGATCCACATCCCGCTGCCACCGAAAATCGACCCAGCCGTTACCATGTTACAGGTAATTATGGTTGTCTACAAATGGTCCTACAGTTGATGTATATGTGTTCATGTGTAATGGACTATTAGAATGTTGGATATGCTTTTTATCTGTCAACTACGTATAAGAAACAGCGTTACTTTCAATCAACTGTTTTTTTTTAGAAGAATAAGAACATTCTCTCATGCCAGACCAGTCGTATACATTTTGTATGAACAACAATGACCTTTGCATACTGTTCTGCGATCCATACTTCTTGCTGTGTTATCATTGGCCAGCCTTCTACCAACCAGATTCCCCCCCTTAAGTTATGCATGTTGTTAAGAGAAAATCACCAGCCATTCACATTGCCTCTTGACCGTAGGTAGCAACATGATTGGCTGGTGACTGTTTCCCCGCGCTAATGTGGCGAGAAGGACGGAATGCAGGATTATTAGCCGTTGCTGCAGTGATACAAACAGGTGGCCAGACTGGCATGAGAGAGTGGAATAAACAAAGTGGTCATGTGCATCTGTATATATCATTGTGCAAGACGAAATTGTTAAATGTAACAACATGGCTGGCTCTTCCAAACCCTACAGGTGGAAGAGAAACCCGATGTGACGTACTCAGACGTTGGTGGCTGTAAGGAACAGATAGAGAAACTGAGAGAAGTTGTAGAGACACCTCTGCTGCATGTGAGTGATGTTTTCCTCATTATGTTGGACTAGTTTCATTCTGTTGAATTTGCTCTTTTGACACTTTCATGTGGAACATTACAGTCTTGTGCCCTTTAACAGAGAAACAATTGGCCTTTAAGTATTAGCCTGATATGCAGAATTCTGATTGGCTATAAGTCACTTGAAATTTTTAACAGAATGGAAACGGGACCCAATCAGGTATTGGAAATTCAACCCCTGTTATGCTATTAGTATTACACAAGTGTTTAGATATGGGGTCCTTGCAATTTGCAGAAAAAAATTGAAAGATACACAAAAATGTAAAAATTTATGAAGATGAATTAGCATGCTGAAAGCAAAGTAAAGCTAAAAAGAATACGGACTTTGTATTATGTTTACTATGTCTGAAGTTTTAAACTACACCTTGATTCTTCTTTCAGCCCGAACGGTTCGTGAACTTGGGCATTGAACCTCCCAAGGGGGTCCTGCTGTTTGGTCCGCCCGGGACCGGGAAAACGCTGTGCGCCCGTGCCGTGGCCAACAGAACAGACGCGTGCTTCATCCGCGTGATCGGCTCGGAGCTGGTACAGAAGTATGTTGGGGAGGTATGTCGTTTTCTCTCTGGTAACCAATAGTGTGACTTGTTATGGTCCTGAAGAAGGGTACATTTTGCCTGTGCACAAGAATCGGTTTAAGCAGTGCTTGAAATTCTTTTTTAGCCAGGTTGCTCAGATGGCAACCTCAGTCAAAAGCTAAGTAGCACCATCAACATTTCAGGTTGCCTTACTTCCAAGTTATTACTTTCTTCAAATTGCCTACTTATCTATTATCTTTTGTTCCAGTTACGTGTACATGTAACCAATTATGTTTTATCTTATCAAGAAAGCTTACGCCTATAGGTGGGGTGAAAAGCAGTGTTCCAACTGTAAAATTTCAGGCTGCGTACTGCGCTACCTGGCTTCAAAACTAAGTTGCCCCTGGCATAACATTTGCAAGTGTGCAAGTGGGTATTTCAAGCACTGGATCAAGTGACCAGAAATATTATCATCATGGGAAATATTCGTGGAGTTGAGAAAAATCATAAGTAGATGAAACAATCTGTGGTTTTTGTTTAAACTTTGTAAAAGATAGCACTAAATGATGGATTGTTTTCTCCATGGCAAAAGAAGTTGACAATGTCATATCTGTGCATGTTGATAATGAGTCCGCATCAATCGATTTTATTATCTGATGCTCGTTAGGGTTGATGGATTACAAATCGACAGACATGAATTCGTTAACTCTTAATCCCACAAGTCATTAATCATCGTTTAGAATGACCCACTTAGCAGGTATGTGACTTTGTGTATGATCGAGAATCTTGACCTGAGGTTGAATTATTTCTAACAATGGATTTGATATATTGCAGGGCGCTCGAATGGTCCGAGAACTGTTTGAAATGGCCAGGACTAAGAAAGCTTGCCTCATCTTTTTTGATGAGATAGATGCTATTGGAGGTAAGTCTGTATGATGTATTTTGTTGTATATTTTTGCCACTTTCTGGAGATGGAAAATGTTCATTTTTCTACACAGAGATATACATTCTACTGCAATTCTTGAAATTTTTGCTATATGTTTTTTTTTTGCTTTTAGTTTTATGTTCAAGGTTTTCATGTGAAAACCAGTATTTCTGTTACTGTTAAGTATTTATTTGACTATAATGCTGCCGCAAACTAAATATATTGCCAACTCTCCTTTTTCTCCTCATGACAAAATTAAAGGCATTTACAGACAAATGATTCAGCTGAGACATCTGTGCATGTACCTTACGACATGATGTAACATCTTAAACAATCTGATGAGTTTTTCTTGTACGCAGGTGCGCGGTTTGATGACGGAGCGGGCGGAGACAACGAGGTCCAGCGAACCATGCTGGAGCTGATCAACCAATTGGACGGCTTCGATCCACGCGGGAACATCAAGGTCCTGATGGCGACCAACCGGCCGGACACGCTCGACCCCGCCCTGATGAGGCCCGGCCGATTGGACAGGAAAATCGAGTTCGGTCTCCCGGATCTGGAGGTGGGGTAGAGCCGCCAGTTCGCTAGTTAACCATGTCAGCACCGTCCACGTTTCACGGACTGTGTAACTTGAACTTCTGTACTCTATGGTTGGACAGGAAAATCGAGTTCGGTCTCCCGGATCTGGAGGTGCGATAGTGCCGCCAGTTTGCTAGTTAACCGTGTCACCACCGTGCACGTTTCATGGACTGTGTACTCTATGGGTGTCTCAAGTGTACAACAAATGTCTTCCTAATGATACCTAAGAATGCTAGAAATATTTAGTTTTTAAAGTGTGTACTGTTGCAACATTGCTGTAAAGGGAAGTGTCATGTGTAGGATGGAAGATGGTTTATTTGGTGTATATTATGGTCGTTTTTATCTTAACTGATTGGTAGCATGCTAATGTTAAATTGTTTCGCTTTGAAATGTTTCCAAATATGTTGTATGGAAATATATGTTTGTTATCAGCACTTATATGCACCTTTAGCACTTCGTTTTCTGAAACATACTCTTCTTGTCACTGAGGATTTTTGTCATTTTCTGTTTTCAGGGCCGCTCCCACATCTTTAAGATCCATGCGCGGTCCATGAGCGTGGAGCGAGACATCCGGTACGAGCTGCTGGCCAGGTTGTGTCCCAACAGCACAGGTGGGTACAGAACACACGTGGTCATGTTGAAACAGGGTTTGTGCCTAGGATATAGGAGAATTCTTGTACACAACCAGGATATACTTACTGTGCTTATGTTTCGATGGCTCTCAGACACCTTCCTCAGAGCTTCCGACTGGAGTTCTGCTTATCATCGCTATATGTAGCCAATGTAGCTATGCGGCAAGAACACAATCCCAAACATGGCAAGGTTACAAAGTAGATTGACACTAAAACGTGTCTGGTTGTGTACAAGAATTCTCCTATATCCTATATTCTACCAACCTGATGAAATTATTTTTTGTGCCTATTTTATTACCTTGGCCCAAAGGAGTGAACTATGCTTTCAATGAAGAATTTCATTAGGTTGGTAAATGACTGTATTGCAAAGTTCTTATTCTTAATTAACGTTTGTTTGTGACTGTCTGTCACCTTCCTTTAAGGAAATAGTAACTTAGTCTACTTCTCAACGCAACAAGATGTTATTGCTGTGACACCTAGCTTGTGTGTTTTTGTGTGCATTTGATGACGTGTGTGTGTTCTGATCTCGCTTGATTAGAAAGAAGTCTGCCACCTCCATCTCAGGGTTCTCCCCAGAATTTTTTAGTATGGTGGAGGGGCTGGCAAAAATAATCCAAACCAAGGCGCTGCGCTTTCATGAAAATGGGTTCATTTTGCACTGACAGAGGGTGTCAAATACTACAAGTATAATATATTATAGTGATTCCTTTGTTGTGAAGTGGCAAAATGACTTATTTTGATCATGGCCCATTCACAAGTCTTTGCAGACAATGCCCACTGGAAAAGTGATGCCACTTGGCACAAAAATCTGTGAATTTTCATTAATTTTAGCAAGACTAACCAAGAAAATAGGGAAAAAACACTAAATTTCAAAGGTGCTATAGTAAAGCTGGACTAGGAGTATAGTGGAGGGCCTCCATTATTCCATCCTCTGGGGAGGACTCTGCATCTGATTGCCATTTGATATGCCATATCCTTTTATTTGTACATTTTCAGATAAGAATTTATGTACATGTGTACACACTAGCCTTTCCCTGATGGAACTGATTTCAGACTTCTTTTAGATCTTATAGAAGTTTTATTGTATGTGAAAAAGAAATCCAGTAGGATAATCCTGTACGGGGGAATGCCAGCAGTGTATCTTTTCCAGACACCAAATTTGCTTGTTTGAGGTCCGTATCCAGGCTTTGCTGTGATGGACAGAGGCGGTGCACCAAGCCCCGTCTCCCCTATTTCCATGTAAATGGCCGGCGTCTCGAGCCTTCCCAGGAAGGGCCACTTTCATTAAGATAAGATAAAAGGTGAAGCAATGAGTAGAAGGGAACCGGAGCAATTACCATGTCCATGTCCTTGTATCTCAGGCCCAGCCTTAAGTAGCTATTAAAGGACATTGATAACTGCGGTCAGGAAGCAGACAGCGGACGCGGGGTATTTGCGGAATGTCGTAGAGTTTGGAGTGTCCAGGGGGGGAGATTTCCACGATTGCGTCTCTTTTTGATATGTGGTGGGCATGTCCGTAACTATGCGTCGGATCCCAGTCTCCATCAATTTACTAATGGACCTGTCGGAGAAACTCTGTTTGGATTCTTTATCCGACAATTTATAGACAGATGGGCATTTTTAAAGCAATGTTTTGTATGCTGAAAGAGATTGAATTCAGACACAACCATTGCTGTTAAAAGATGACTTTGTTATGACTTAGGAGTGCCGTGGCATAGATTATTTGTTAGTGTTTGTTCTGCCATTATTAGTGGTACCTCGTATTTCAAGGACGAACTGAACTGAACTAAACTGTGCTGCCATACACGTACATGGCCAAAAGCTTGACTGACCAAAAGCCATTTTGTTGAGCAACGTTATTTTTGGAAGGTACAATCAAAGAAAAGACAAAAATATCCAGGTGCCATCTGATTCGCTAACATTAAATCTAACATGAAATTTTTCTGAAGTCCAGAAAATACAAATTAACTGTAGGTGTGATTTTGAAGCTTAGGGTAAAATATAAGATGAACACCAAAATATTACTTTTTTTCTGATAATACTAGACTGCTTTTTCTATGATGGTTAAAAAAAATTGCTTGAGAATGGTGATCTAGAATATATTTAAGAAAAGTGCACACTAATTTTTATGCATTTTATGGCTTAAAATCATTGGCTTCTTATACTTCTGTTAGAAAAGAATATGCTTGGATGAACATGGTTTTCAATGAAGTATTGGAGTATAGGGTAGGGGCCAAGTTGGGACCAGACTGATTTGCATTTAAATTGGGGGTGTCAGATCTGACCTGTTCTTGTAGCCCAGGCCAATAAGTTAAAAGGTGCAGCTTACTGGTAGCCTGGCCTGTGGCACATTGGGGTGATGTACAGGGGTGGTGTGTGGGGATGGCATACAGGTGTGGATGGTGTGCCAGACAGGTATAATGTACAGGTGTGACACATTGGGGTGGTGTACAGGTGTGGATGGTGTTACAGACAGGTGTAATGTACAGGTGTGTGTGGTGTGGCAGACAGGTATAATGTACAGGTGTGGCACATGGGGTGATGTACAGGGGTGGTGTGTGGGGATGGCTTACAGGTGTGATGTGTACATGTACAGGTGTAGATGGTGTGGCAGACAGGTGTATTGTACAGGTGTGACACATTGGGGTGATGTACAGGGGTGGTGTGTGGGGATGGCCGGCAGGTGTGATGTGTACATGTACAGGTGTGGATGGTGTGCCAGACAGGTATAATGTACAGGTGTGACACATGGGGTGATGTACAGGGGTGGTGTGTGGGGATGGCTTACAGGTGTGATGTGTACATGTACAGGTGTGGATGGTGTGGCAGACAGGTGTAATGTACAGGTGTGGCAGACAGGTGTAATGTACAGGTGTGGCGTGTTGGGGTGATGTACAGGGGTGGTGTGTGGATCTTGAACCAGCATTTTGCTAGTACACATATACATGTAGCTGATGATTCCTTTTCATGAAGTTCCAAAGTTTTCAGAAGTTTAACATAAATTCATGTATTTTAGCCTTTGATATTATTTTCATTATAGGACTGCATGTTAATTAAAGAAGACTGCTGGCTGCCCAATGAGTCACCAGACATGGGAGGATCTAAGTCTATGTGATTTAATGGCCATGTTGTGTGTTTCCCAGGTGCTGAGATCAGGAGCGTGTGTACGGAGGCGGGAATGTTCGCCATCCGCGCCAGGAGGAAGATCGCTACCGAGAAGGACTTCCTCGAGGCCGTCAACAAAGTCATCAAGTCCTACGCTAAGTTCAGCGCCACCCCTCGATACATGACCTACAACTAGATACCACAAAGTTATTGCGTACTCTCATGAAAGCAAGAATTATAATTGATACTTTCTAGCGCTCCACACCTATGGTATCTTTCATTTGATTGACAGTCAATCAATGTCACAAGTGAGTGATATGGCAAGGTTACAAAAGTACATGTTTTGAACTAAGGCTAGAGAAAAGAAATTCAAATATTGTTATGATCAGACTGTAAAGATTATGTCTTTGAGGACATTTCATGACCATTTGAAATGTTTTTTTTTCCCCTCAGCATTTACATACTTACTAATCTCAAACTTTCAAACGTTACAAGAGTACAATAAAACTGTGTATGGGCTGATATTGCTGGTGTCAATGTCCTGATTAATAAGTGACGTAGTGCTGCAAATGCAGAAATGTGCATGATGGTTTTGTCTTCAGGTTTTTATTGGCTGAACTCAAAAGCATCTACCTACCTAGTCCTATGACCTCCAGGTCGTTGGGGGGACAAAAACATGAAGATTTTCCCGCTACCGCAAAATTAAATCCTCTACAACTTTTAAAAATGCATTTACCATATACACGTAACCTTTGTAATTGTAGAGGATAAGTGAGAAGAACGGTCACTTTGGTAGGCGAGGTCCTTCTTCGGTTGATTTTTTTTTTAAATAGTACATACTACTAGAATATGATAGTTGAACACACTCCACGACCAGTGTAATACAACTGCACAAAGTTGTGTGGCCCATGGGCTATTGAAAGGGAGATAGGTACCTCCGTATGCACCATCAGGACTTGCTAGCTAAACCTAACTAAGTATTCACATGCTACAATCCCAAATGACCTAACAGTGTTTGTTTTTTTGTTTTTTTTTATCTATGTAGTCATTCTCCGATCTTCAGCATTAGCAGCTGTCCTTAAGGGCGCTGACGTGGATCGCTGAAGTGGTTGTTGATACTTGTCTTAAACTTATGTCTGTCCCTAAGTGTCACTATGTGCTGAGGCAGTGAGTTCCAGAGTTTTGTTGTGGCCGGGAGGAAGGTGCGTTGGTGGGATGTGGTAGTGTTATCTAAATGCTGTCTGACTGGTGCTCAGATTCACAGACTACATTTTCACCCATTCGGTACTCTTTTTCTGTGCAGTGCCAAGTGGCACAGATATCCTCCCCCGGTCGTAACTGATTCGTGCAACTCTTGATTCCAAACCATAGCTCAAATGGCAAGCCGTAATCAGGTAAATGCTGGTTATTGGGCGTTACTCCATGCTCACTTGGCAGTAGAGCAACCAATCAACGATCGTTAGTTAGTGTGGAGGGATGCCTCGATGGCCAGCATTTGCACATCTGGTTGGAAGGCAGGTCTATTAGGAAGTCATCAGGAAGGTGCGCAAGATGTCAAGACAAAAATCAAGAGTATCTAGTTAGTTTTTTCTCTATTAACTCTGAGATACTTGACATCAACTACCGATAATATACTGGCAATATACTACAATTTCATTTTAAGCTGATGCAGTAGGCTGAATGCCAGTTATATCGTTTGAACGATATAAGGTACAGATATGATAATAGGGGATATAATGTAACATACATTAGAAGCAGTAGAAAAACTCAGAGAACTGACCCAGGACAAAGCTGGATTTGTAGTTTGTTTATTATTGCACTTTTTCATATTTAAGATTGGCACACAATGTCAGCAGTTTTTTTTCGTCTTCATCGCTGTAACTTGCTCTGTTGTACCTGAACAAAGAAAAATGGTCAAGATGTTGCAAGCCAGTACTTAACCTGATATCTGCAAGATTACTACTCAACAGTTCAGTCTGATCACATCTTGATTGAAGAGCAATTAGTTGTTATTTAATTAAAGCCAGTTGGACGTTTTGTGAAAGTGACATTTTAATTAAAGACGTTTAAAGGCAATTTTAAAGACTGCCGACTGAGGAGATTTGATGGAAGAACAACACAATTAGGGATCAAATTAATAATTAAGGAAACTTGGCTTGGATTGGAGAGAGACTGAGTGGTTTGGAACTAACTGCAGAATTTGATTTTTTTTTGCTTCTTAAGTCAATGAAGTATTCATAGCACTTTATTCCTTTATTTTCTACTCAGATATTTAAGTCCAATATTTTAAAGAATTTACTGAAAGTAATAAATACAGAAACACATTTCTGGACAATTCTTTGTTTGGGTGCAAGTCTTGCTTTTCAGTGAAGGATCAATAATGTAGATCCTTACATCTTTGCATGTAAGGTAAAAGTCACCATTATGATTGTGATTTGAAATATGATATCCCTTTCAGACTTTTTGGGATACTTTTTCCTCTCAAAATAGAGATGATAGTGTAATAAATGGCAGCTTACAACATTGGCTTGAGTTTATGCTTTTTATGTCTTAAACAGGTCTTTCAGGTAATTTCCCATCAAAGATGCTAATTTTACAGCCTGAAATTATTTGCAGCCAATAAAAATTTTGTGCAATGATAGGTAGCAAAAAAATATAACGCTCTAAATTAATATTAGGGAAAATTCACAGATGATATAAAATTGCTGGTTGATAGAGTCTGAGGAAATCTATTAATTTTCTGCCAGTTTTGATTGTAAGTCTGTCGTAAATTTTAGCAGTAAGAATTGCGATGTTGGGAAGACTTGTCTCATCGTCAAGAAAGAAAGAAAGCTAAATTATTACAGTATTATACAAAATGTATTCTATTACATCGCATTGTGAAACAAGACTCAATATGCTTTTTCTTTCCACTCACACCACCTCAAGATGTATGGTGATCTTTCCCTTCAAGTCCCAGTTGGGAATAGCATATTTCTGTGGCGTTCTTGTAGAAAAATTATTGTGCAATGGAGTGTGTGGAAATCCCGGCACCTTTGCAAGTGCTCACGATCCAGGTTTATAAAGACGGAAGGTTCCCGCCGTAATTTGCTGGGCCGTGGAACCACTTTGTATTCTGTGGGCCTCCACTTTATAATTAAAGCATGAGGCCTTGAGCACGCCGGCAAGAAGGCGATAGTTTTGGATCCCCCAGGAAAAAACCCCAGCACCGCGCCGCCCCAGCCCGGTAGAAGGGCCTGTACCCTTTTTGCTAATTCTGCATGCACTGCATTCCCTGCGTCCATCATAGGTTGGAGCGGGATCCATCGAGGGGGGGTCAAGGTCAGGGGGATCGTTGCCCCCAGTGCAGCAGGGGATCAATGGCAGACATGAACCTAAGAGGTGAAAACCTGCAAAAGTCCCACCAAACACCTGAGCACAGACAACAGAGTCATACATGATAGTAATCATGCCTGCAACGTCTGTTGGAAATGGTGAAGTTTTCAGGGAAGACTTTTGCTTTTGTCACAGTACTTTGTGCACCTGAAATTGTGTTATTTGTACGTTGATGCTGTCTTCATTCAATGTCTCCAAAAATGTAAGAACAGAAAATCTGGTACAGAATTTACTGCAACAAGTACAGAGCACATGATGTTCCCCAGCCCTAACATTTTCTTTGGAATGACTTCTATCTTCATCCAGTCACAGATGGGATGTTGCTATTGTCTTTTATACTTCGTCAACTTGTATTTCAATGTGAAACAGTCATTCCATTTCATCAGAATTGAGTTCAGCTTGGAAGTCAAACTAACCTTAGTCGTGTCTTCTGCCATTTCCAGTGTTTAGGTACAAGGAGCAAGTATACATGGCTTCCTACATGAGAAAATTTTCTTCAGACACAGTATGAGTTTCTAGCCATACCAACAGACTTTCCTGGGCCTCAGATCCTTTGTGTAGTAGTTGACTGTAAATTCAAAGAACATAAAATCTAGGAACCAAGACAGGTATAGACCAATACAGTTGTATCTTAGACCGTTAACAAATGAAAGAATCGTTTAACATACATCGTATGATTGAAACCATCTTCTTCATATGAGAGTAAGGAATCATTTCCTTTTTGTTTAAAATCGGAATAAAGTTCAAGGGAAATTTGAGAGCCAGTCAGTTGTGTTGGTATGGCTTTACAAGTCTCTGACAATCACGTACTGCACAGGGGCAAAAGTTTGGTCAGCTTGGGTTCTGTACCAGCATGTGAGCTAAAAAGGATCAGCAAAAAGCCCTGGAGCATCATACATACATGGACAATATTGTAAGACCTCAAACCGTTCTATCTGCTACTACTAAACGTGCTGAATTCCTACTCAGTATACAGTTTGACTCAGTATAACCTAATAGTTTGTTGCTTACAGATAACTAATGTGCCTATGTGCAAAGTGATTTCTAACCCTCAACATTCAAATTTCCAGAGTACCGGAATAAATTTGGCACACTGGAGCACCCATAGAGTTGTGAAGGTTAATAAATATGTTCCGAGTGGATAAGCCATAACTGATATTATGCCATGGCAACATTAATAGTCTAAGTGTTAGATAAAGAAATATTTTCGCTACAGATGGGAGGAGGATAAGGAATGATCTTGTCTAGTAGCAGTAGACAGAATGATCGACAGGCCTTTCAATATCTCAACAAGCTTTGGCAACACCAATTCACTTCTTTAGTACTCTGAAATTTCCAGGGGTAACGTAAGGAATATTTGAATCAATGTTCATTGAAATAAAACTCTGTGTACTAAAGACATTAAGTGCAAGCTACCCTCTCATACCCTGTTGTGATGTTGTCTTTGAGTTTCCTTTTTTTTCCTTTAAATCAAGTACCAAAGAATTGAATTGGTTTGGCCATATGCCGCTCTGGAATACACAATGTACAACAAGTCAACCCATTGAGGGACATGCCAGTGCAATACAGCAATTGTTAGAAGTTCAAACTTTGTTCTACCACTCCATTTCAACATCACCTTGATGCCTGGAAGATTGTGAGAGTTCTGAAGTGTAGATCTTCCAACAGTTGGCTGTCCAATTTTCTGTGTTCAAATTTTCTGCTCTTTAGTACAGGATTCAAGGTTAGGTAGAGATCATCAGACATATCTTGCCTTTTGATTGGCCATTTATGGTAGCTTTGAACCAATCAGTAGATTTGTTTTGGATGTTGAAGAAAACTGGTGTTTTTGAACACCTTATTGATTGTTAATAATAAGTTGATAACCATTTTACAAGACTTTTGGAGAACATATAAAAGAGGGAAGGGTGTCTGGTGTGATCTCCCCAAAGTTCAGAAGAATGTTTAATCTTTTAAAAGTCACTACATATGTTTTAAAATGCTGCTTGTGGGAGCAGAGATTTTCAACTGCAATGCATATACATGTAACATTATTAGCATAAATTAGTCAAAAAATATCAAAGAACACAAGGATGGACACTGAAAGGTCACCCCTAATATAAAAACCTCGTACCATCCTTTCAATCAACAATATTGCAACATAAAATTGGCAATCTACATGTACTTAGAACAATTACATTTGTATGTTGTATCATTATTTAGTAGGTGACATATTACATTATGCAATTTCTTTACATTGGCATGCCCCCTGCATGGGTATCATAGAAAATAATCATTTTTCCAAACTACGTTCCTCTAACATGGAAAAGTCTTCAACTTATCTTAGTGAGTGTTACAGATTTGGCTGCTACATGTAAAATGCAGAAGTTTGAAGACTGTATCAAAAGTTTCTTTCTGAAGTGCAGATACAAATTGTGCAGATGTGACCAACCGTACGACTTACAGCTAACAATGTATAAGTCTAAGAAGATGAGATATTTTAAGGAGGGTGTGTATAAAAAGCAAGCAGCACGTGATGGGAAGTGCGAAAGACAACAAGTTTTCTTATCAAGCTTACACTAGTTATAAAATTTTCATAGGAAGGGATTTTACTATCTTGCTAAGAGCACCAATTTTAGTTGATTTTTTTTCTTGTTTTTTTTTGGCAACGCCTCAGGGGCGAGCCAAGTGGTTATTTTACACATTTTTCTCAGTTTTCAGTACAGAAGATGACATGCACAAGAGTTGGGAACATCATACATAGCATTGTTCTACTTTTTTACTTTGGAAGTACACAAGATCAGACTTTGTAGAGAATTGGAGCTCACCTCATGCTGAATAAGAGCTATCACTTCTTTAACGTTATAAGGAAGGAACCCACATCTCAAGACTTAAGCTATCTTACAAAGGAAACCAAGGCCAATCTCTGACCAACTCTGCAACAGGTTTATAAACTTTACCACCGTCATGGCTTTTTATCGCTCAATATCTACTTTTGTACCATCGAATATAATGACCCCGTAAAAGATTCATCATCACTACATCCAATGACTATCACATGAAGTCTGGGTGATTTATAGCAAACAATGTGACTGTTACAATCTGTGACATGCGCTGTGTCATCGGGGTAGCTAAGCAAGGACCACATAGACAGAAACTCAACATCTGTTTAATGTCTCTGAGGCGGATCTAAAATAAATTGACATGAACATTTTATATTGCCAACTGTGAAGGTTTTGGGAAGCAATGAAATGAATTTGCCTCCATGATTAATTTTAGATAGACAACTTTGTTCATTTTTGGTGGAAGCTCAGTTTACATACTAGGAGCTAGACCTGGGATGGAAGTGGTGGTGTTGTTTTATTTAGTGAACTGGGAAGCTTGTGCGGGACATGCAAGGAAATGTCTAAAAGGCATCACCACAGTTTCTATATATAGAGCTGCCTTGAGAGAAGGTTGAACTTGAGTTGTTTATCTGAACACTTCTGTGTTGGGTTGTCTACATCTACACCGTAGTACAGATAGAGACTCTTTCTTTACACGTGTATGCAATACATTGTATGGCTGCCATTGTTAAGAATTTGTCAATACACTTGTCAACACAAATGTTCTGGGGTTAGATATTTTCCTCACGTTGTATAACTAGTTTCTTTGACAGAAACTTATCAAGATTATTTCTTTGTAATGTTCTTGGAATCCTTTAAAAAAGTGGGTAATTCAGGCCTCAACACACGGTATCATTCGACTTTTCTAAACGATTTCTCAATGACTCTACTCTTGCCGGCAATTTATGCTGATTATTTCACACATTTCCAAACCGATTATAGGAAAATTATGGTATCATTTTGAAATGATAAATGGCTTTCACCATATATATAAGGTTTCAAATTGCGTTGATACATGTATATTGCTGCACATCTTGAAACGATCACTGTCTCAAAAGTGTGCACCATTATTGTGTTAGACCAATTTCATGGCTTTTGATGAGCAAAGCCCATCTTTACACACATGGAACATTTGATTATTTCTTTTCAGTTTAACATGCTTCTAAACAAACATCATTTAACAAGGTCATAGAAATATGATTAAAGGCTAGCTTATATATGCCATGAACGTAAATGCTCATCCCAGAAAAGCATGATTTTGTAAGAGAGACCCTCAAAAAGGCTTCCCAAATGAATTAGTAGTCTTCTCTTACTCCTCTGTATCTATTGTATCTACTGGTTTCTTGATACATTTATTTGACCATGAACTCTCACATGGGCATGAAGTGGGTACAGACTATGTTGGACTGGTAACCCAAGAGGATGAACAGAATACATTTTTCCTTTTCTTTTAGGTTAGCTAAAAGGCCAGGACATTGTATTAGACTTTCCCAATCATGGAAACTTAATACATCATACATATTACTTGCCTATAGAGAATGACCAGTCTCTTAAGATGGATAACTATTTTTTTTTTCTAGTGGCAGGCTACAAATGTATTTTTGTTTTCTTCCTCAGACCAGAAATGTCTCATCACCAAGTTGTCTGTCCCAGATTGCCAGAGCAGGTGAACGTAGCAATAAGCACAATTCTCCGTGTCTTGGGAAATCCCTGAAAGTGATGCGTAGGCAGGGAGGGTTGATTCCAAGCCTCACATTAACAACCAGGTCCATGATCAATACCCTGCTCCTACGTGCCCGCCATACCTATTCCACCTGCCGTGAAGCCAATGACGCAGAAATACGCTCTCCGTCTTAAGGACGTCACTTTCATACCACCCTTCCAAATATAATGGAGGAAACTCTGTTAATAGTTATGTCAGAGGCAGTTTGTTTGAGGAATTGATAGCATCCGAGGCTTCTACTGTGCTGGTGTCACTTCACTGTATCAGACCTTTGCAGTGCTGACAGGTCGGCCTGGATTTAGGGACGGAGTAACATTACACATATTTCATATAGGTTGGCCTACAGGAGACGTGGCATTTTCGGGCAGTTGTGTGCACCCTGCACTTACAGCGGCATGCTAACACAATTGATAGGAGTCACTTTTGGATGGAAATTGTTTCAAACACAATTTGAAATCCTAACTGAGTGCACATTCCACGCTGTAATGAAATTTTGCCCATCCCCCACTTTTGTTGACCATTCAACACTTAGATATCATATGATTATATTTCAAAAGATTTCATTAGTGGCTTGAATGATGATATCTTAATCAAATGAATCATATTTTACGGAAAATCATTTTTTTTTCTAAATTACTTTTCACCTACAATATTGTTATAACTAGGTAGAAAGTTTAATACAGGATAAAGAACAATTGCGATTTTGCAATGAAATGCTTTAGCCATTTACAAAAATCTTTATAGGAAAACAATCAGCCAGTGGACTCTTTCTACAGGGACCGGGCAACTTGGCATGTAATGCTAGTTCACCTTTATCTGTGGGGGAACCTATATCCATTGTAATTAAAATGATATATGTATGCAGGGATATTAAGTCGATGAAAGATGGTTTCAAATTCCACTATTTGCAAAATATTGCCAATCGCCATTCGTCGACTTGATATCCCTACTTACCCCGATTACAAATACAACAGAAGATAGGTTACCCAGTGGATAAAGGTGAACAAACGTTAACGCTAGTTCACCTTTATCCACAGGGTAACCTATATTCGTTGTGTTTACCAACACGGTATTAAGGGATATCAACTGGACGGACGGTGTTTTAAAGTTGTAATATGTTCAAGATATTGTAGTTTGAAACTCTCAGCTGTCGACTTAACATCCCTAAACACCCATATCTCTGACAGCAACGGATATAGGTTACCCCGCGGATAATGCTGAACAAATGTTACATGTAATGATAGGCAGTGATGGTTATTTTGGAGGAGCAAGTCTGAATAAGTGATGAGTACCAGGGATTCGACTTGATGAGGCTGAACTGACCCAATCTAATCAGACTAAGATGAACAGGACGCCAATATTCAGGTCAGGCCTTGCAACTTGCTGGACTTAATAAGGGACTTAAAGTTCCTCCCCAGCCATTCTCCACTCAATTAAGGACAGGTCCCTTTTGTGGACCCTGCAGCCAAATTTTTTTGCGAAGTTCGGATCATTTCAGAACGGCCTAATACCAGTTTTCATTTGTATCCAATGGAAAATATTGCATCACATTCAATATTGCCGGCAAGAACTGTTGACATTTCGTATTTGCATTGCTTTTCAAATTTACCCCTAGGGCCTCTCGACAGAAAAGAGAAAACCTGTGCAAGTATGCTGTAGTCCACTCCTGCATCACACAATAAAACTGCCACATTGATTAGCTGACTTAGTAAGACGGCTAACTTATGGTTTCTAATATGGTTAACACCAATGTTTATACCGTGGTGCTGCAAGAAATAAATGTCAAACCTAAATCTGAAACGCTGGTTCAGTGGCCTTCCCAGAATAGACATGGGGATAGCATTCATTTGGTATACACCAGACCGGGCCATTTGACGACTATTGTTGCAAATAGATTCTTTCATTAGACAGTGTGATATTGATTTTGTGTTCGTGTTTAGGCAGCGTGAAGACTGGTAGTGCTGCACATGGGCCCCTGTAGCCATTACCTTAATATCTGGCAGACTTATCTAAAATAGACACGCAAGACCCAGCGGAACCTTGACCTCTCAATACATCTTTTGGTTCCTTCTCTGTGATACAGCACTTTAATTTGGCCTTCCTGCACTAATCATGTTTTTAAAAGCCCTGGGAGAACATGTATATTTGTGATATACAGCCAGCCAATCCGTCATATCTTTTGGTGAGAGAAAAAAGTGCCCTTTTCCTATGAACTGGACAATCATGACTTGGTGCATGTCAAGGACATGGGTGAAGGTTTTTTATCTTTCTGCACGTCCCCACCCAAATGCTCAAACTTGCAATTAAGGGTCTGGCCAAATGGCTGTTTTAATCATATTAATGAGGTAAGTGCCTATCAGAAATTGTATTGCCCATATATTTCTACATCAAACGTTAACAGCGGCATTATTTGTCTACTCTTTAACCTTTAGATGTTCCGAGAAACAGTCGAATGTGACCAGAAAACTCAAACATTGCCTGGAACTCATTATTCTTTAAACAGTCCAGTGCCCTTAAACTCTGAGGTAACCCCTAACATTCTGGAGGCTATTATGCAGTATGCCCAAAGGCCTAGGTAGATAACTACCTCCGCTCCGTGCACAACACTTTGCAAATACCTCCATCGAACCCTATCTTTTTTTCATCAAATGTGTGGAGAAAGACTGTTTCAAGATGGCTGGGGTGATCAATGTACAAGGGCGCTAGTTTGCTGAAAGCAATTTCCATCAAGCGGACAAAATTAAGTGTGTATTGGCCCACGTCGAAATTCTGTGATTAACAGTAATTGTTTGAAAGTTAATCATGTAGATTGCAAAAGCTTATCATTAGTATGACTGCTGTCTTATCTGCA
This sequence comes from Branchiostoma floridae, assembly GCF_000003815.2. Classification (NCBI taxonomy): domain Eukaryota; kingdom Metazoa; phylum Chordata; class Leptocardii; order Amphioxiformes; family Branchiostomatidae; genus Branchiostoma; species Branchiostoma floridae. The sequence goes on along the minus strand of NC_049992.1, from coordinate 12,427,712 downwards.
GGATTTTAGTGACCAATTGGTTGCAAGATTACACTGCTCACAGTAGGAGGAAGGCTCAAAGCAAGTGAGGCCTGATAGAAGACTGGAAACTTTACATTAAGATACAAGCGTTGTGTGACCTAGGAGTCATTGGCAAGCTCATTTCTAGACCTGTAGAAAGGTTGACGCAACGGCTGGATCCAACCTCCATTTTAGGATGGCTTTAGTGTAATCCTCTGTGGGGCCACGTAGTCACTCCATCTGCAACCCATTTCACTTGTGGGATGGAAACTTGTCGACACGTGAGGAATGGCAAGTAGGTAACATGGAAATGTGTTGAAGGGCAATGCTTCAGGAATTAGGGAGAAGAAATGGCCAAGAATTCGCCTCTATTTACACCCTATCGGACATTTGCGCTTTTACATGTACATTGCTCAGAAAATATTGTACCTGTACAACCATAAATATACACCAAACATAAGCTGGTTCCCCAAATTTTTCAGATTTTGTGACATACCTTCTTTTTCAGGGTTAACAATATTCATTTGATGCAGGGGTTTGATGTGTAAACTGTCATCAGTTCATCTTTTCAGACTGTCTCTTACCAAAAGAGTCATTTGTGCAGATAATTATTATACTAAATGGGAAGGGGTCAATGTGATCCACATTATCTTATTGTGTTCTTGTGTTGTATGGCTGGGGAATCTGCCAAAACTTATAGGGGCCATTTTCAAGCAATTTTGTTTACGACTTTCTAAGACCAATAGACCTATTCAACTTGATGTCTGAAATCTTCCCAAAACCAACTATTGTTCTCTCTGTGTACTAATTTCGTTGTTGTGTATAATATACATTGTATGTTGCAAGAAAATCCCTTCAAAACCCCTTATACAGAAAAGAAAGTATGCTATCTCTACTTTTGGCATTGAACTAAATTTGGCACAGTTTTGAGTCGCTTTAAAAAGATTTTGACAGTGATCAGAATAATTACACGTTGAGAGTTAAACCACCTTGTGATTCCTTACAGGGTTCCACTGTACACTAGAACAAACAGTAACTGCCATCACATCATCATCATCATCATACATTTTGGCCAGACTAGTTGTTCAAATAGCGCAGGTTAATATGACAACAATAATTATACGTTACCAAAACCTTAAGCTATCACAGTGAAGAGGCAGCTTTGAGCAGTTTTGTAGAGAATTTAACAATATTTTGTTGTGGTTATCTTGTAAGACTACACACGCTTTCTGTCCATCTAAGCTGCCCTTACTTCTTGTGTGACTCACTGCACATGGGAAGCAACAATGCACAAGTACATGGTTTCTTAACTTATAATCATGTCCAACTCATCTCTTTCCCATTGTCACTTATCTTAAGATTGTCACAGTTAATTGTACTGTCACCACACACCCTTACTACAAAGTTACATAATATAAGATTTAAATTTGCTAGGTATTTTTTCTCTTGGGTTGAAGTCATTTAGAATTATTCATGTCTAACACACCACAATAAACCATTATCTAAAAGGGTCTTGGAGGGGCCTGGTCAAGAATGAGGGTGTGTATGTGGTTTAACCTTCTCCCTGTTATAGGATTCATCATGCCATCAAAGTTGTGTCTTGTTGAGCATTATGCTACAAGGAGAAAGTTAAAAGATAAAGGTGAAGAAAACTGGTTGCTGTTTTTTCTATTGTATGCTGATTTGAAACATTTAACAATAATTTATCTTGCGTAGGAAGTCTTCCTAAAATTGTCAACAATGTCAAAGTTTCCTATTTCAATAGTTTCCAGGCCCTCCAAAAAGTATTGGATAATCTTCCACTACCTAAAACATGCAAAACAACCCCCAGGAAATAATGATTTTTAACAGATGTTACTTTCATATCATTGCTTTCAGCTTCTGTTCACTTTGGCCTTGTCTTGTGTAGAACGGTCAGGAGAAATCAGATAATCTTGAGCTGTTGAGAGTGCTTCTGGGTTTTTCATGGCCATGATCATCTTGGGACTTTGTTTGTCCCTAATAAAAGCATTTAGTGGTGGAAGACCTTTGGGCCGCTACGAGTTGCGAGTCGGCTTGCCTGGAAATAGGTAGAGATACTGTCAGTCGGAGTTTTGTAGCCTAGAGGAAAAGATCCTAGAAGAAAAAGACAGAATTTGAAATAAGATACCATTTCTGTGTAGGAATTGGCATGAACTAGTCTCTATTTTGGTGGAAATCAGCAACCATATGCCGATTTGCCAGCTTCCGACCAATACAAGAAGAGGCTTGGAATATAACTTCATGCCAACAGCACTTCAGTGTGATAGTTTTGGACAGCAACATTTAAAAAAAAAAATCAACATGTAGTTCATAGAAACCTGAAGCTATTGATTTAGTTGGAAATAGTTGTGTTCAACTACTACTGAAGATGATGGGAGAAGGGAGAAAAGAAGCCTTACCTTCTGCGTTTTAAGATGGTGACTGCGCAGTGTGCAAAAAGCTTGACAGGCATCGGGTGCACGAGCTCAATGAGGTCATTTGCTGGGTCGTAACACTGCACCGTGTCCTTCCCCTTCTTCACTTTGTCTTCTACCCTCCCACCGGTGACGTAGAGTTTGTTATCACACGTTGTCACGCTGCAGTAATCCCAAGGGGCCAGGGACTGCGCCAGCTCCTGCCATCTATCCGTGTTGGGATCGTAACATTGTATTGCTTGGAATCTCCCTCCTACAGCATAAATGAGGGCGTTTACACTAGTGGCACTGAAACAAGACTCGGCCATGGGCATGGGAGTCCTAAAGCTCCATCGTTTTTGCACCGGATCGTAACTTTGTACAGCGTCGGTGGCTGTTTGGTCTGTATCTTTCCCTCCAATCACGTACATTTTCCCCTCGCAGGTGGCTATGGCACATGCCCGAACCCCCTTCAGGAGGGGAACCGACGGTTTCCACGTGTTGGAGGGAGGGTCGTATATCTCCACACTGTCCAAGGACGGTAAGACCTGCAGCGATCCTCGGGGATTCTTGCCGCCCAGGACATACACGCGTCCATCCAAGGTGGCCATCTTGTGTCGGAACCTTCCCACGCTGAGAGGAGGAAGTTTGTTCCAAGTATTGAACTGAGTGGAGTACAGCCAAGCTGCCGTAGGGCTCCAATATCCTCCCGTTATTACGATGTCATTATTGAGTGTTGTGGCAGCATATTCCACAGTGTTCTTCAGGTCTTTAGGCAAAGATGTTAGTTTGCTCCATTGACTATACGCAGGAACAAAGCAGTAGACATCATTATTGTACTCACCATTGACAACGCGGGTCCCTCCTAGCACCACCATTGCCTCGTGTAGGCCATAAGCAAGGCGCGGTCTTGTACGAGGGGACGAGACTTCCCCTCGGGAGATATGGTACATCCTGGCCTCGTGTAGGACATCTCGGATTCCGGGGACCTTCATGACAACTTCGTCAGCTTCAACACTCCTCATAAGGTAGATTTGGTCCATGTGTGGGAACCTGATATCCTCCACGACCTCTTTCAGGAATTTTTTGCGCTGTCGCAGGTCGTGCTTCACCCATTTCATCACCATCTCGAACACTTGCTCCTCCTCCTGAGCATTGAGGTAGTCGTCAGAGATGTACATCTTCAGCAGATCTCCGGGGAGCTGGACAAATTCCTCATCGTGTTGGCAGATCATCGGAAAATGTCTCAAGGAAAAGGCTCGCGACCTGTTGGCCAGTTCCTCGCACGCCAACGTGTGGGATAGCACCCACACGCCCAGGCAGTTGCTGGGCGTCAGGTGATCTGCCAGGAACCGCGCACAGGCATCGCGTACGGGGAGAATCTGCAGAAGATTAGCTGCCTCGAATAAAGGCTGGGCGTTGATAGTGGTGATGGTCACTTTCGAACTGTAGGCAAAGTCCACCAAGAGCTGCAGCGCTTCGGATGTGATCCCCATGATCTCGATCTTATCCTTCTTGGTCTCCTCCAGTTCGTTACAGAACATGTCCCTGAAGTAGCCGCTGCAGGACGAGAGAACGGCGCGGTGGCAGGGGATCTCCTTCCCCTCAGCTACCAGTGTCACATCCATCAGATGCTTCTTACTCTTCAACTCCTGTAACCCTTTCAAAACTTCTGCTGGATGACCGTCGTAAACAAACTCATAATAGGCAATCTCAACACCTCTTGCCATGGCTGTAGAAAAGAGAGGAGAAGAAAAAAATGTGGTCATTGAACAGTCCAAGCTGCAGAATCTATCATCTTTCCCTTGATACCAGTATGCTTAAGTTACTAATCAATAATTTTTTTGGTCAATTTTTTTGTCAATACCTGGTACCTGCTAAGTCTATACAGCATCTTCAGCACAGTGAGCTTATGGCAAAATTGGTAGGTTTTGCTGTTTTTAGGAAACGTACCTCTCTTGTGTGTTGCTATTTCCATCTTTATGTTCTTCACAATACCTAACGTTAAGCCTGTGTTTGGTTAGAAGCGGAATGTCCAGCCTAGTAGAGATGGGACAGGTTATACACTCCACTAACACTGTGTTTATGAAATCCATGTTTGACCAAATTATGCAGAATCCCAAAGGTATATTGACTGATCAGCGCATGGGAAACGTAATTTGGCTGTCATTAGTTCTGTCCAATGAAACTGATGACTTTGATGTGTCAAAAGGTCAAAAATGTTGTGTGAATGTGCTGAAGTAAAAAGTTGCTGTGGTAATTTTATTGTATGGCAGATATCTTGCACTAAGCACAGGTTTTGTAATCCTGTTTTTATGCTGGAGAAATATATCTACTTTATTCCATTCTAAACACAGTCCCTGTCAACTATCCCTCCGTTGTCTCTTCTAAACAGCCCTCACGCTGGATTGTGTGCTCATTCCTGAGGTTTGCAGTATTTATGGTATGACTCAATGTTATCAGTATCAGTACCACACAGGCTATATACAGCTCAGCCTGCCATATTTCCCCCCAGATCCTCTTGCCACTTCAACACGCACACAAAAACACCAAGCTTATGTCCATTAATGCACCAGCAAGGCAAAGTATGGTGGATCAAAATTGGACAAACATATTTATCACCAGTAATCCAACTGTCAAACAATGCAACAGCACTAGAATACACTTATAAAGGTGTAGCATTAAGAACTTAGAATGGGATGTGCAGTTGTAAAAAAAGATGGATTCGCATTTTGGACATAGTTGTTAGAACACGAGATACAAATTAATGTTTTATTGGGCTGCAGGAACATTTATAATTGGTATGTCCTCTGAAAAAGTTCTTGCCTTTTCAAAGTAGGTGCAATTGGTCCATTTTGTCTCTATAGACACAGCCATTTGAAAAACAAAGAATTTCTTTTGATGAGTTAAAAGAAAGTAGAAACATTCTTAACATCAAAAGATGAATGACTTTGATTAATGTTTTAGTTAGGAGTAATTTCTTTTGTTTAACTGTATCAACCTGGCTTTATGAGTACTTTGAATGAATTCTGATACCCAAAAAGTTAAGTTGCACGTACCTCATTTCAGGCGCAATTTCTAATTCTTTCTGTGGTTATGTGCTGTTACTATATTTGTACTCTGGTAGCTTGTAAAAGGTGGTCAAGCTTGTGTCCCTGATAAGAGCAGGAATCACCCATCCACCCACACAGCCCTACTGGTGACTATGGTTATCTTCAGCCTGGATTAACAACGCCCTTCCCATAGGCAGCTAACACATTTGTGTGGGTGGGCAATGGATCAGCCAGGCATCCGTGAACTTGAGTTACCCCGACTCCTCTCTTCCATGCACTTTGGCAGTTTCCTGATTTACAATGTCAAGTCCATTTTCGACTGCACGACGTTGGTAATTCAAGTCTTAATGCCTGCCCGAGATCTTTCCTCACCGTATCCTAATCTGACCTTTCCCCGTACCCTTTCCTGTCCACATTCACACCAAGGTTGTGCGAGAGTGGGAAAACAAACTGCATCCCACATTCGACATGACAGGAGGGCAGAGGGAGCCGCCACGCCATGCTCTATGTATCCGAACCAAGCTTAACCAGATTTCTCACCTGTGACTTCATATTTAGAGCAATCCTGTTCAAGTTCTGGTAATGATTTTGGTGGCATTTAGATAAAGAGCCGTGTCCAACAATAGGATATTATGTATGCTTGTCCTGCCCCAACCCTGCCATGCTCTTTATATAAGAGAACATTTGTTAAAGCTAAAGATAAAGCATCCATTCTCAGGATAAGGTGAAGTGCAACATGCCTTGCCTATTATCTATGCAAAAACATTTCAAAATGAATACATGGTATTACAGAAAAATCCCTCATCCCTAAAAAAAGACTATGAAATGGAACAACAAATTAACCCAAAGTTGGGAATTTAATGGGTTCAGCAGACATGGAAGAAATTTTCAAATTTTATTTTTCTTTATGTTTTAGATGAGACATTGGAAACCGGGACACAAAAAATCAAAAGTGGAAGTTCTAATGCAGTACTATAAAGAGCCACTAGAAGGCCTAATATCAAACTTGACCTTCATTCTTCCAACCCCCACCAACATACCAAATATCATAAGAATCCATTCACAGCTTCTTGAGTTCTGCTGTCCATGCAAGCACACAGGCATACAGATTCCAACAAAACACAACCTCACAACAGATGGTTACATGACCGCAATTTCAAAGAAGTGATGTACAGGCTTGTTTCTACTCCTCCAGCCCACCTAAGCATAGTTAAATAAACCAACCCTTTGACATTAAAAGATAGGACACCTGCTACTAGGATTACAAAACTGCAATCCATACAGCTACCATAATTTCAGCACCACAAACAGTGTCCATCAATCTATATACCTCTGTTCAGTCAGATAAAGGATGCTTATCTAGATGAACAAGCAATATGCAACAAGATCTCAACCAGAGCGAAGAACCGTTTTATTACACGGTGTTGCTGTTGGGGCCTGATCAGAAATGATTGGGGGGGGGGGGGTGTTACAAGAAGTAAATGCACCAAAAGGGTAACAAAAACAACCATACAAATGTGCTGACAGGAAAGAACTAGAACTAAAAAAATGCTTGTTCATCAACTATTTTCCTCAGCACCTCTTACATCTCTTCTAACATGGACCTGGAAAGTTACTGTGAAATAGAAGTAAGCTGTGCTATAGTTGATGGCTTTTCCTCCCCTGTAATTTTGTCCCATCAATGCCTTTACACAAGATGCACTTTTCTATGATGAAGCACATTATTTACTTCATTTTCCTTCAGTTGAAAGAATTACTACAAAACAGTCCTTATTTCAGCACTAAGGACAGATTAGGTTAATTTTCTGTGCAAAAAGTACCTAATCAAAATATATTTGGATAATAAGAGCACTTTCCAATATGGTAGGTGATGTTTTAACCGTCAAGTTAGCATGTTTGCTCATGAATTGAATATATCAGAACACTAGCAATATGCAAGCAGTTTGACCATTCAGGTCAGTTATTCAGCACTCAATATTATCCAGTTTTATTCTATAGTATCTTTGAAATAATTGTAAATATCTGTGCCATACCTTTGATTTCAATTGCCATTACTTATATTCCATTTGTTCATACATTGTCATTGGCTTGATGAACCTTTTTTTTAAAGTTTGTGTTAAAAACAAAATCCAGATGCCTTCTTGCTTGAAGGAAGGGACATAGCTTTTTCAATACGATATGAAATATCTAAGGTACCCGAAAGTCACTGCATCTCCAATGATCAAAGTTCATTTCTTTTTAATGTGTACACTGGTGCAACTTACCTGGAAATTCAGGTGCACAGGAAAATGTTTGGGTGCACAACAAAGAATTAAGCAGAATGTCAGCAAAATCTGATTACAAACCTCAACTCCTCATCGCATGTATCCGACCTAGCTACCTTCAAAATCTTAAACAAGTGATAAATTTAGAATATTTTCTGACAATAAATATCAAGAGTTTACTAGTGCATAAACATGCCTTTATGTACATAACCCTAGACAAGTACTTACTTAATAGGTGCACTGGTGCAAAAACTAGGTGCACAGCTCCAATTTGGAATGCACAAAAGTGCATATTGCATTCACCCAGTATTTCAAACCCTATTCTTTGTTAACTGCCCATGTCCTCCTTACTATTTGTCAATGACAGTTAAATAGTAAGTCAATGCATAACTACATGCACCATTCAACACTTTCAATACAGATTATCTCTAGAGGAACAAAGAGCTTTACAAGTGACTTTTGATAGAGCCACTGGAGATAGAGTCACTAGAGTACATGTCACTAGAATGATTTGAAGAGCCACAGAAAAGACTAACAAAACCTTTGTATTACTAGTATCAAGGTGGTTATAAGGGATCATAATGGCCTGCATATCCATTTTATATCTTATCAATAATAATGCTGATAACAAGTCTAATCAGTATAGACATGGCACATAACAAAAAACTGTTATTTTGCTGTTATATTGCCACATGCCTGAGTTATAATTAGCAATGTATATATATCTGTAGGTAACAAGTAATAAAAAGATATTTTAGGTCAAATTTTGCACAATAGGTAAGGCCATGTTGATTTGATTATATGGATGACATCCTCTGGGAACTCCAAAATTGATGCGAGCGAGCGAATAAAAAAAAAGTTTGGCAAAAAAAAAAAGTTGCCTTCAGTATGAAATCAAAGTGGCCAGGAAGGTTGAACATAGGACTACAGACACATAGTATGGTATACTAACAGTTAGATGTTGCGACCAGTACATCATACGGGTGCAAAACATTTTTTTCTTCTTGGACCAATCTGAAATAAACAGACCTGAAAAAAAATTAGACGAACGGGGTTCGCCAATTGCAAAATGGACACACTATGTCGGCGGGTGTTTGGGGTCTTACCGGGCCAAAAAGACAACAAAAGCGAAGTGAGTAGAGGTTATAGTCACTTGTACCAAGTTTCTACAGGCAAAGGTACAGAGACAGTTAGCCTTTATTACATGAAGATGGGATTTTAAAATGCCAGTGGTAGTCCAATGATCCACCAAAGAGATTCCTTTGTAGCAAAATTGACCAATTACCATTGTTTTGAGTATTATCAGTTCTCAAGTTTCCACAGACAATCAGGTCCAGGTTCACGTCCACCTGGAAATGATCCTCTGGACCTGAACGGGACCTATCCTGAATTTACTTGTACATGTACAAACCCCTACCAAAAATACTTTTTTTTTCTTTCATTCCTTTCACATCTTATTCTTTGACTTTTGAGGTTTATTTTGGCATTCTATGGCATCAGTTATCGATTTTCTGATACTTTTTTTTCAATCTACGGAATATTTGTGCTCATTTTACAGCTGCTTTGCACAATTTACTATGTGGTCCAAAACTTCTTTTTTTTTGGAAATGGCCGAAAATTGGTGCGAGCGCGGATGTCATCCATATAATCAAATCAACATGGCCTAATGTGTGATAAAAATATCACTAGGCCACACATATTCATTGTCTGGGTTCTGGACAACTTAAAGTAAAAAGTAAAATAGGTCAAAATAAAAAGAAGGGCTGGAAGGAATCTATGTTCTTGCCCTGACAGTTTGTGTACCAAGATCAGGGTTGGACAAGTCCACAAGTGAAAGTGCAGATCGGGCAAGTATATGACCTACCCCACTTGCCAGGTCAGACAAGCAACATTTTTCCATTGAGTAAGATTCTGATATACACTGTACCATTTACAGTCATGACATCAAGCAATGGTCAACTTAGAAAAATAGAGGCAATGATATAAGAATTCCATTGCATTGCTGGAAGTGAAAAGGCATGTAAAAGTGACATTGGAATTTTGGGCAAGTGAAAAATTGGTCCAGGCAAGTAAATGTTTTATGTGCTTGCCTGATGGGACAAGTGAATTTTAGAAAACTTGTCCAACCATGAAGATACAGACTTTGACCCTTCTGTTTTCATGTGTCGATATTCCAATTCTATGTTATATTTTTTTGCATTTTGCGACTTGCAGTCGCAAAATGCATTGCCGCCAGAGTATTCGCTGTTGTGATGTTGAGATGTTGGAATCTTGGAATGAATGGACCTGTCCAATCTATGCCATACATTTGTATACCTGTTAAAACTTGACTTATACATGTTAGGACTAGCTCAATGGTACAGTTTACGCGTTGTAATCCAACGCTCCGGGTTTGATTCCGTGGACGGAAAATTTTCAACTTTCTTTTTTTAAGTTTTTTTTTTACATTCATTAAAGTACTAGTAAACAATACTTTTGTCTTTTGACCAGAACATTTGGGAATTTCTGTTATAGTTCTGCATTTTTCCACTGCTGGGATATTTGGATGAAAGAACAGACATGTAATACATATTACATGTAATGTCTCTGCTTATATGTCGTTCTAACTTTCCTTAAAATAACCATACAACACCTATATCCCATAATTACACAAAAAGAAACTGATTTTCTCGAAAATAATTGCATACTGTGTGACAAAAAGTTTCACTAAACATATTCATTTTTATATTCCTGGACATACCTCATTTGCATATTTGTGAATCTCTCCATGCGACCATATCAGGTTTAGTTACTCTGTGTCTATTTATATGACATTCTAATAACTAGACAAAATACGTTTACACACGCAAACGTTGGCAAAATGCCAGCTTTTTTAAAGCACTTGTTTATCGTCAAATCAGAGGACCAACAGGTTAAACTTGTGTAGCCTTAAGTGGTTCAGAAAGCTAAAAAGATTTCTGCATTTTCTTTCTGTTCAGCATTTAGATATGTTGCACAATGTGACAGTTTTAAAAGCCACCTGGTCGCATCTTTTCCTATGATTGACTGTTATTTGTTCCATTTTATGCTAATTCTTATACTCAAATCTTTGAACTATTTATGATAAATGATTAAATCCATTTAGTCCAGCTCAGTAGAACAAACATTCAGATCTTCTCTTCAAGTTGATGTTAAACCCTGTAATTCTTCTGGCACCCGGCGGGGGTTCACAAAGGGGAAAGCCGTATATCATACAAGACAGGATTGATTTAAACCGTACCCACAAGGCAAACAAAGCATGTGTGCAAACATCCCATGGGACCCTCCCTATCTTCCCCAGCCAACCTCTGGCTGCCATAGCCCTGTGTGGACCCTCTTTTCAATCTGCAAATCGTGATGAGAGATACATACAGCAATATGTCAAACCATACTAGGGGAGAAGTATGATATAATCTATTAATATTGGTGATTAAATCAACCATTGCAAGCCTGTCTTTTTGATAAACAACTTTTGTTATACTTTTTGATGCAAATGTCAACTAGAACAGAGGTTGTCAATACAGGAAGTTTCACTGCATTACTGTAGAAAGCTGCGAGTCTAATTATTTCCTAGGTTTGCCAAAATATACCAACATACCAAATACCATAAAGATCAATTCACGAGTTCTTGAGATGCTATTCACAAAGACACAGCGGCAAAGTCAGATACATGCATCCAAAAACATAACCTTCTTGACAAAGGTAATGAAAGTTATGCTTTTTATTGATTCTTTCCCAACAGACAGTGCTCAGAATACGTAAAATACTGGACCAGGGAACTTGGTACTAACAATGTGAATGATGATCGGCATTTTGGTTTTGATTAACAAAAGTAAGAAATGTAGTACAAAGGAAAGAAAATTGACAGGTACTCAGGTTTACCGTGCTGACTGGAAATGAAAGGTGATATGAACTTATGTTGCCCCATGGCCAGATATCATTACCATAATCTCTACCAGAATAGCCTATCCACTTCCTCAAGAACTGTGGAAATGATGTTCCGGGAAATACCTCCGGAGAAAAAAGAAGTTGAGAATATGTTTCACTTGAGCATACACCATTGCTTTTGTACATGGCAGGGAGAAATAAATCATTCTTTCTGAAATGTAATTTGCTAAAGGGTTAAGATGACGCCCTTCATACCGATCTTGAAAAAAAGAATAAGTCTGGTAGAAGAATAAGTCTTAACTACAGATCTTGAATAGGCCCAACAGTTTAGCTGGATCGGAGTTGCAAGAGAGAGTTTTCACAGCTCATTAGGTTGTAACTAGAGCATATAAGAGATGCAGTCAAAACCATACAATTAGCTTACATTAAATAGACAACCTACAAATTTATGTATGAAATAACATATAATCATGGTACATTTGAGCTTCATCCAGAACATCTTTGTTGTTGTTCAGTCCCAACTTTCAGCTACAAAAAGGCATATCAAGATTAATCAAAATGTAAAATTGGTGTTAACTCCACCTTTAAACAAATAATTGTGTATGACTGAGGCTGAAGAATTGCAGAAATGTAAAAGAGAGAAAAAGTTAGAAGCTTTAAGATTATAGATCTTGCCATAACAGTAGATTATGTAGTCTGTTTATTTCAAGTACAAGAGAGGGCGATGAAAATAAATGAGTTAAAAAAATAGTCCTGACCTCCCCCTTTGAGATGATTCCAATGGAATAACCTTCTCTTCATCTCACGTTGTAGACTTCAAAATCAAAAATCAATTTTCGAGAGCAAAATTAAATGCATCCACGTCAATACCACTCTTCTTACATCGTATTGTAATCCCTGGTGCGCAAATGCTCTGCTGTCTAAGTGTAAATCTGCCATTGTCTTGTAATTTTCCATGCTGTCGGTAGTTTGTGCACAGATGCAAGTTTTTATTATCAGTGATAAGATGCTAAAACATGATCTCCAATAAAAGAATAATGGGGGAAATGTGCATGCTATGTTATAGAATACAGTAGGGATAATAGCAGCAACAATGCTTTAATGGACCATCGGGCACACTGAATAGTTCCTCGGCAAACAGTATAATGTGTTATAATATGAAACCTATCAATATATATCCAGCTTTTGCTAGAGTTTGTTAGCCACTAATAATTCATTCTTAACTGTTTTTTTTGTATCTGGATTCATTCAAGAAAGTGGTAATCAATCATAAGAATGCAGTTTCACCTCCATGAAAAACAAAGGTATTGTTTTGTGTAAGTATGTATTATATGTTTCCACAGTCTGCATAACATAGGATGGTCTGGATGGATTGAATTTGATGATGGTGTGCGGGTTTGTCTTCATAAAGTGTCAATTGTGAGACCCCTGGTACCTTTTATTGGTGCTGCAGCAGAACTTCCAGTTGTTGTATTTTTCTGGACATGATATTTTGGTTAATGGTAGTGTTTGATGTCAGGAAGAAGTGTAACACTCTAACACTGAGCCTCCAAGCAACTTGCTCTAGAATTACTGTCACAGTGGCATTTTTTGTTCATCTTGAAAGAGGATAACTGAACAAAGAAACAATGGATTTTCATAATGTTTTTCATAATGTTCAATTAACATGCAGGTACATGTACATAATTAGAAGCAAGTTATGAAATTTGGTTATATTTTCCTGATTTTTGTGATTAAAAATGCTAACAATAGTATGGGGAATTTGATGGCAAAGCAAAAATGTAATATATGTACATAGTGATTCATATGAATATTGACAAATTTGTAATGCAATAGACCAGTCAGTCATTTACTACACATCTGTTTGATCAGGGACCACAAACCTCCATTAAAATAGCAACAACTGCTGAAACAGATAATTTTTTTAGTCAACAGAGATGATTTTTGTCGAAGTGGTATTATTATACATTGTACTATTAAGATTTAGACAAAGCAATTTGAGAGCACAAACCTCCTTCAAAATAGCATCACATCATGTGACAATACATAATTGGTCATATTAAATAATATGGCATTGTTGATCTGTGCCAGTGGGAATAGATGGTGTGACACACTGGAATGAAGAAGTAGCTCACAGGCTATTTGATACATCTTTGTGACGCTATATGCTTGTTCAATGTTTTTGAGTTGAATATTGTGGATAGAAAGTCTTGCTTTCAATGCAGAGGATGGCCGGTTTTCAAGAAAAGAAGTTCACAGTCACACCCATGGAAAACTTACATTGCTTTTGTCTTTTTATTGGACCCGTAAGCCCCCAAATGTGTGAAAGCCAGCCGATATAGTCTGCTTATTTTCTAATCGGTCCAAAATCCAGTCCACTGATTTTTATCAGGTCCAACAAGAAAAACTGGTTTTGTACCGGTACCTGCCCCTAGTTACTGCAATTTGATTTTCTGGCTCTCAGATCTTAAAAAATAATAAATCCTAGATTGGAATACCCAAATAAAACAGACTCTGCGTAGAAAATCCATACCTTTGATACACATATTTTCCAGGAGGAAACAGACTGAGTAAGATGTCATATTTCCTCCAGCCTCCTGATTTTATGATGTACTAGCTGCTAAATCATCACATGAAAATGTCCCAGAGACAAGGAGTTATATTGAAGTGCCTTATAAAGACATCTGACATGTATGTACAACTCATGTACGATCAAAGTCCTACCACATGCATACATGTAGATATTGTACATGTTCAACTTGTAAGTGGAAAGATCCTGTGTTAGGATAGTTCTCCAAAAATGAACAGCTGTGCCACAGCGCCAATACCACGACCCTGAGGTCAAGCATGACGTGTGATTGACAGGAGCGTTGGCCATTCCAGTCGATCGCTATCGATGGGATTTGACTTAAGATCAACAATCCTGCCGTCTTAAGTAATGCGACATTTATATTGTGGCACAATGTTGTCAGGATGATTGGTTACTTGTTGGGGATTACCCCACCACAGAGTCTGCCAGCCTCCAGTATCAGTTAAGTTCAAGGACAGGTAAAAGCCAGATTATGCTCCCTCTATTGTTGCAGAAATGCATCAACTACATCATAAAGGTGGTGTCTCACTGCACTTGCAGCACTGGTGTGGCACTGCGGTGTTCAAAAGATACTTAACAAATTTCAGAGATGAACAAATTTTCATACATTTTGAGCAATTTGTTGTATTCTAAGTCATACTTTTACGTATTACCCAATATCTAAATTATGAAAAATCTGCAAAAATAACACAACAGTGCCTCAGTAAAAGAACCCTGCAGTGCCACACCGGTGTCCCAAGTGCACCCAAGTGCAGTGAGATACCAACTTAAGGTATATAAAACTGCAGTGTTGTAATCTAATTTAAATAAAGGAAGCCGGGTAACTTGCAGATATGATTTGCCCTTTATGAAAGCAATAAGATAACCTAATGTTAGACACTTTTCTCAAGGTTAGAATAAAGAAAGTCGGGATGCTCTGCCAAGAAAGTCACACAACAGAGACGTTGGGGATTTGAATGACATTTTACAAGGAAGCAAAGAGCTTTACAATATTGAACTGAATACCGTTTGTAGCTGTGGTAGGATCCCAAAGTGTGCGTCCCCTAACACTGAGGTAATATATGACCTGTAGGATTAATAGCAAACGTGCGTCAGAGACGTTCGCATATGCAGTCCCCATTACCTTGATTATTGCTTCCCTCTTAATCACCTTTAATGTAACGTTATATTTGGGTAGAATTCCCATACAAAACTGCTCATAGCATCCTCAGGAGGCCTGCAGAAATCTGCAAATTGGAATTCAAGCTGGTGCGCCGATGTCCAATCTTTCTCTTGCCAATCAGGGGAAATATCAAAGAGGTAGATCATAGCGTAGCATGAATTAATGAAATAATACACGATAGCATTTTCAGTCACAATGGATGGGAAGCGTAATGATGCAATAAATAACATCATGTTGCTTCCAAAGTAGGGTCTATGCTTTAAGCAAATGCGGTCAAAAAATAGACGGACTCCAATCATGGCGTACGTCACCAGACAATCCTCTCCTCGCCGGACGTAACAAACTGCTCCACGCTACGTTACGGAATTACATATGGGCAAAATGTCAGGGGTGTCAGGAATAAGCGCTAGGATGGCTGGAAACGAGCCAGTTTGCTTTGCGTAAGTTCCCTGCAGTTTTATCACCCTCGCTGATTGATCGCTTAGTTCCCCTACTCAGACCTCGCTCCTTTCTGTCTTTCTTCTGCTGATTCTAAAAATACACATTGATTCCTGTTTCCATTCCAGTTGACGCAGCACCATTTTGAATTGGCTTACACAAGCTTTACGTCAGATGCTTCCCCAAGGCCAAAACCATATAACAACGCACAGCTCTTTGCATGTCTCGGAATCTTAATTTCCCATTCGTAAAAGCTCCATCTGAGTTATTGATATTCACATTTTGATGCACCCTGCATCAGTTATTAGATGTCATATGCAAACTGCATGTATCCATTAAAAAAATCTCCAATACAATCCACTGCCACTGCTTACTGCTTTTCTTTCACTACATTTTAACTGTTTGTTTTTCAAACATTCCTCCCATAAACTAATTCCAGGCACAAAGACTGTTACCCCGGGAAATTGGAGCAAGGCTTTGCCGTAATGGCAGCTCCAAGATAGAGCAGATTGCGGTGTCGACAGCACCAGACAATTTACCGACCCGCTGTCTCTGGGTTTAAGACTCGGAGTCATCCTAATAAAACCTGCATGCCGTAAATTTATATGATAGCTGGGACAATCAAGCAACTGGGGAGAAATTAAAGTGGAGGGGTGCTACAGCACAATTGAATAGCTGGGGTACGTGCATGCATCATATAATGGCAATTAAACCCAGTTTCCTACTCCCAATAAACCATAGCAATCAGCAGTCAAGGCTGGTAGAATTGACCATATGATTGACCTAGGCCAGGGCCAGAACTTGACACATTTCTGGCTGTTTTTGTTGTTGCTTTAGGCACACCCATTTTCATTAGTATCATTTGTTGATTCTTTAAATAGTTGATAAGTTAGATTTTAACATAATGATACATGTTTATCAACAACTCCAGAAATGATAAATACATGAGTTATATTGAATTTTAATGAATTGACTTTATATTGAATTGAAAAGAAATTGATTGACTAGCCAGACATAAGTGTTGCTGCAGCAGCATTAATATTGTAGTAAAAACTGTTAATGAAATAAGACGATGAGATGAGATGATGAGATGATATGTAAAATGATCATGGTATTTATCACAAACATATAAAAGTAAGAAGCTTGACATGATAGACATTAGATATTTGGCCTTGCAAACTCATGGGGTTCAGATGTACAGACTTTATTACTCGTAAAACTAGGGGATCGTACCACTGATCCCAACTCTCATCATGGGGGATTTGTGCTGATGACATCATTTATCAAAGAGGTTTCCACATGTCAATCACTCTGCCTACAAAGGGGCCGGAGTGATGCAGGAAAATATCACGAGGCGCGACAGTATTTTGACAAAATGTTACAGTCATCAGAGATGATATAAACGTAAAACAGGTACACAAGTTGCATTTGTTGTTCTCTGAAAATATTGTTTCATTGTTCTATTCTTTTGAAGGATCATCTAATCGGAGGCGGCAACACATGAGGCTAGAATGGCATGACAATTCCTATCTTGAGCAATTTGGGGTGAGAAGGTAAAAAAAAATTAATACAATACATTTTCGCTCCTCCAGTAGGAAACTGCATTGTATACAAAACAAAACAATACGCATTTATTTAGGTCGGTTACAATTTCTCATTGTTATTGGGTTAAGAGCAGAAATGTTGCATCCATATCATTTTCCACAAGCAAGATTCTAATCTTGAAATATGACCTTACATTTACAACACAGTAGATCAAAGCGACAATTCCTGCATCTACATATACCTGGACTTAAAAGAAGAAAAAAAATCAACAAAGACCTACATGATAACATGATATTTATCATTGTATCAACTTAGAAGATAGATATTCTGATGTACATTTGGCATTTTAAGGAGGCTTTACCAGGCCTTGTAGGAAAGGAATTGAAAGAGATCAGCCCAATAGACCCTTCCATCAATCATGATCAGTTGAACTAAATACACTGATCAGTCATTGCCAGCCAATCTATGTGACGAATCCACAAAATACCAACATCACATCTTGCTGAGGGTTATCCCATCCAAATGATTAAAACCAGGGTTGCCATAAAGAGATGATATGTATAAAATGCACAAGAGGAGAATGCACTGCCAGGTAAAACATATTCCTATAAAGGTGAATAGAGAGGGGACGGGTTGAGGTATTTTTGTCTGCCCCCTACCATAATCATAGTATGGAATAGTCTGGGTAAGTAAAGCAACCCAGAAAGAACTTGACCTTTACCTTTACGTGATGAAATATTACATTGAGTAATGATACAGATAACAATATATTTAGAAATATGGCATTGTCTCAATGAAGTGTAAGTGATTGCTGGTAGTTCCTATTCCTTTGGGTAATGTTCGGTTTAGCTTTTTTTTTATTTTTGATCGCTGTGGGAAAAGAGTACAACTTATGAATTGGATATACGGTTTTGTCTTCAGGAAATGACCCTTTTTTCACCGGTGACACTTGTAATTAACCGAAAATATAAAGCAAATTAGGCAAAGCCGTAATATTCCCCATAAAACCTGGAAATATCAGACGCTACGTTTCTTGCATTGTGATTGGACGGCTCGAAGACAGGCACAAATCGGGGGCTACATGAACTTACGTGGGCGAGGTTTGTGTGATGCAATTACGAGTTCATCAATGGTACCACAGGGTTTGTCCTCGTCCCCTCGTTAGTGTAGGTCAAGGCAGCCGTTCTCAGCCCTCCACAGGGGAAGGTTGGGGACAAGTAGGTAATGAATAATGGTGGTGATTTCCCCACTTTGCTGGGGCTTCCTGGGGGTTGAGGCAATGTACAGCGACTCGGAATCTGCCTTTAGATAAAGATGTAAATTTTTCTGACACAAATCATCTTAGATTAATAGCCTTAGTTTTGCACACTAATTGTTGTTCTCAGACATTCAAGAGAAATTTGTTGAGATTCATTTTTGCTATTGATGAAATTTAGAAATGACATTGTCACATATTTTCTGAGATCAGTACAGCTCAAAGTAGTTTTGCAAAGATGTACATTTGCCATAGCGTAAGAAGGGAGTGTAAGAAAGAAGTAGAAACAGTATCCTGGCTCCTGGGATTTGAACCTGGGCCGCCAGACCACAAACCTAGCACCGCAAACCACTATGCCAAAAGCCTTTGGTGTGTTCAGTTTGGTGGTGCTTGAACCCCACTGTTACAGCAGAAGGGGATTAGAGGTTTTCACTGTACTTTAAGTTTATCTTTGTGCTTGAAACAATTCTGTCATATAGCAGTGCAATGTGGTAGAGAGGTCAATGCAGAATCTGAGGAAAAACAAAGGCTGCAAACATTCCAAGATTTACGGTACAAGGTCTTCTTAAGCTCTTACGTACTCATGATCATCATCAGGCTTACTGATGGTGTGAGATAGGACAACCCTATCAATCAAGTAGTGATGCACCTTTTCAAGATATTTGGAATTAATGGTAAGATGGTCAAGTCAGATACTTGACAAACTGACATGTTGGTTTCATATCCTGACAGTATTAGACTTGAGAGTTATCATGAAAATTACTCCCCATTCAACTTCTCAAATAGATCAGTCCGGATCAATTATTCCACTGGAGCTCTCAACGGACAGGGCAGAAATGTGATTTTCATGTGATTCCCATATTTGTTTCCCTCTATAGACAGTCTCAGTGATACAAACATGATAACTCTTGCCCCATTTCGGATGAAAGTATGACCTCTGGTAAGTTATAGACAACATCTAGACTTCATCTTGGCTCAATACTGATGAACTGAAGATCTTTACCACAAAGGAAGACTGCAATGGTGAAATAATACATTCTTCATGTTCCTATCTCCTCTATTGGGGATTGCTATTGTCCACTGAGAGTTAGTTGGAAATGTATCAACAGTAAAATCTGGATAATGGAGTACAAAGAGTGAGAGAATATTGCATAGTTATTTATAGCATCTACTCAGACATAGCATTCTGTGCTCTTTGAAAAGATGTAACAGTGAAAATCCATGAGTTTTCATATCTACCATTCTCTGATGCAGATTGCTAGTCCAGTAACAGTCCCATAAAAATGCATCCCTAGAAAAAATCTGGATGATATAGTGTTGAGAGTAGAGCTAGCACTGAGAATGCAATCTTGCAGGTCGCGTTATCTTTGAAAACCTACCCATACCTGGAGATTATAAAGATTTCCCCTGAAAAGTTCAAGCATATCATTTCAACATACTGCTTTTGTGCACAAAACTTCTTGTGGGTGAAAGTTGAGTTCAGAAGCCCAGATATAAATGTAACAGAATGTCTTTAGGCGCTGAATGAAAAACAAATTTGATTCATGTTTTGTCAGCCTCCTAGAGAGGAACAAAAACATTTACCTAGCTAGACTTCATTTGAAAATAAGGAACAAATATGAACACTTTTAAAAACTTTTGTTTCAATTTTACTTCAATTTTGTGTCTTACTCTTGAAATCCCAGTCAACACAGTGATCTTTAAGCTACTAGAAGATTTTTTAAGATAATAACAATCAAGAAGCACTTTGAAAAAATGTTATTGGCCTAGCCTCAACCAATCAGATAGGCTAATTTTTCATTGGACACTCCAAAAATTTTGCCTAGTGATTGGCTCGTTTCTAACCAATCAGGAGTAACTATTCAACTGGCACTATCAAATCAAGGGGTTTGTGATCAAAGGAAGTTCAGTTTTGAGGACAGGAATACCAGCAAACTTCTAGTGTTTGGTTGTCAAATTCTGCCACCTGGTTGCAATTGTCACACTACAAACTATTAGTCTCTACTGGTCAATGTACTCCATACAACCAATTTCTGGGATAGCTCAGTCAGCAATGGCTTCGTACAGGAATGTATTAATAGTAGAATGCAAACCTGTCTTGGCATGACTCCAGTGGTTTGTAAGGGACTACACTATTTGCATAGGTTGCATCAGAGCAACCCTAACACCCCAACTGCATACAAATTAAACTTGATTCAACATATTAGCATTGTGTCTATAAACTACACCCTGGTGAAATGGATATTATGATATACTTATGAAATAAAGTTCTTCCTTTGATTTGGTCACTGGGCTATATATTGGCAGTTAGTAGGTAACATCAACTCTTAAGATTCTACCGGTGCCATAATACCGACACATGACAAAAAATTAATGAATTCAAGGTGGTTTAAAGAGTTGTACCAATGCAGAATCAGTTATCTTGAGGTATTTACACTTCAGAAATTTAGATGTTCATGAGAAGGTATCTGTAACAATGTTTTTTTTAATATGGAGATATTTATGGCACCCGGTGGAATTATGAGAGTTGATTTTATCACTTCTAAACATATTTCAGGCTCAATATTTGGTTCATGAATGGTTGAAAGAGTTTTCCTAATTGCTGTTAAAGCATGTATTCAATCTATGATATAGCAAGTTGGAAGAAACTTACTAAACAAACAAAAAACATGTATACAAAAATGTATGTGTGACTTGTTAATCATTATATGTGTCTTTCTGAAATAAGTTACTAGTAGCCTTTAAAACTCACACAAAAAGATGCATTCATGGTAACAGTGTATTGCCTGTACAGTGTTGGTTTTATATCTTTAGTACTTGTTTTTTTCCAAATGGAAGAATTTTCTTACATGCATTTGTTAACACGTGCGTTGCCTCAAAACTTTATGAATATGGGTGACTGTGTATAAACATTATAGATATGATTATTTCCAATGGTTTGACCACTTAGCGCTGCAGCCACTTAATCAGAGGATGTCAATCTGAGTAACCTTGGGATAGATGACACGCCTATTTATTTCCACTTCAACTAATTGACTATGAGACCATCAGTAGGTTTCTAACATTACTCATCATAAGGTTGAATAGCTACAACTCCAGACCTTCTTTCTAATTTTTATTGTTTCTCCCTGCTTGTTTTGTTATCTTATCACTACATACAGCATTGCTATGTGATGAATGTTAAAAAAAATATACTAAAATCGAGAATCCTACATTGGTGAAACCAAATGATCCCAGAGAACAAGTTTGCTATAAGACATATGATCCAACTCAGTGGCTCCTGAAGTGCCATAGCACAACCACATCAAATTCTCAGGCCACAGTAAGTACAATTTACAAACAACATTCTCTGCAGACTCTAGATATAATGAGAGAACAAAAAAACAAGATGCCTAAATTATCAGTACTAAATTATCGTGCCCTAGGTGATAGAATCAGTTATCCCGAAGAAGACAATAAGACTTTCTTGTTTTAAAAAAGTTCAACTTCCCACAAATAATCATACAATGAACTTTCATTAGTCAGTCTCATAGACAAAGGGTAGAAAGCTTACAACCCAGTATCCTGTTCTAGAAATATAATTATAGCTTACTGTATGTTAGAAAAGCATAGCATGCAGAATAATGGTCTTAAAAACAATTTTGAAACTCAGAATAGGTTAGTACATACCATAGCATGGTTACCGTCATAACCTCGAAACGTTCTACCGAATTACTTTATTTGTTTAAACCAGGACACCACCGCATCCTACAAGCACAGGGCATTGAGCTGCACTCAAATGTCTTCAAACACACAAGCCTGTGGCTACCCAGTCAAGATCACATGTTAGATGGCCTCTATAGCAGCCTACAAGCAGTGCCTGGAACCTACACTTAATGAATTGATGCCCATCTGAACTTGAGAGCCATGCCAAAACTATCTCTGGAAGAGCATGGAAGAAGGAAAACCCCTTCTTGAGTTATTCTCAGCCAAAGTTTGAAACAAAATAAGCCCCTGCAGTTCCAAAAAAGCTGCCGAGGTAAAAAAAAAAAAAAAACTTGCAGCACTTACTTTCTGCTCCAAGAGCTATCTACCAGTCAAAAATCACAAGCACAGCTTGTTCAGAACAGGAAATATCAGAACTGGAAATGGCACTGTCTCAAAAAAACATTCATCAAACTTGACCTTTGCTTTTCCAACACCTACAAAATATCATCAGGACCCATCCCATCTTATTGAATTATTCTGCTCACAAACAGACACACGCACACACACACACACACACACACACACACACACACACACACACACACACACACACACACACACACACACACACACACACACACACACACACACACACACACAACACCAAAAACATAACCTTCTTTGCAATAAGGTGGGAAGATACATGACAATATTGATGAAGATATTCTTTGTGTTGACATTCTAAAAAAACTATTGAATTTATGATACAACTAGATGCATGGTAATTGTAGATCCACTGGATTTATTGATACATAAAACATACATTTTCTATGATCATAATGTTTGTTGACATTTTTTGATAGCTAGTGGACAATCCAAAAAATGAAATGAAACTTAGCATATGAACCTGAGAACACATTTTCTCATTGAACTCAAAGAAATGGCAATGATAAAACAAACCAAATCATTTTCTTCTTCTCCCTCTCTTTATAAGTTGTGCCTTCAGGTCCCTTTTTTCTAGTTCAAAAATGCTGACCAATTCAGGTAATTCTCATTTTCAAGATCTATTCAGTTGCTTGAGTATGGCCACATTGATTTGATTATATGAATGGCATCTTCTGGGAACCCCAAAAACTGATGTGAGCATACACATTAAAATAAGTTTGACCACAAATATAGTTGCCTTGATTAGGCAAATGGTTTGGAAGGTTGAACAAATGACTGAATACATGTACACAGATTATGGTATACCGAACAAGAGATTTTTAATTGTTATTCTTTCGCATCTTCTTTGAACTTGGAATGTTCTATAAATTTTCCGATATTGGCTTTTGCAATACACAGCATATATTTGCGTATTTTGAAGCTGCCTTTTACGATTTACATTTTGGTTGAAAACTTTTTTTTATTTTTGGTAATGTCGAAAAATTGATGCGTGCGTGGATGTCATCCATATAATCAAATCAACATTGCCTTACTGTCTTCTGAAGTACCTTATTAACAGGGTGCCTCACCTTTATTGACACATCATTAAACTGTCATATATGTCAATACAATATTTTGTTTCCAGGCAAAGAAATGATAATTGAAATACCTGATTAGAGTTATAATATTCAAAGAACATTTGAAAGATAAATGTAATATGAACAATAACAAT
>NC_049992.1:12397808-12403641 GCF_000003815.2 Branchiostoma floridae | reverse complement strand
ACCAATTCAGTATCCATGACAAATTCCAATTGGTCTATCTGAACTTTAAACCTTATTGTCACCTAATTTAGCCCAACAGACCATATGATATACAAAAATGATGTGGATTATTTTAATTAACTGGTAATACTTGTATCCATGTTATATTTCAGACATGTGCCTTTCCACTCAACATATCTGTTCGTTCAGTCGGCAGACGGAAAGGGGGCGTGGCCACTGGAATGTCATTTGAGTAACCAGCTAGAGGCCAACCCTTCGCATGACTTTTAAACATCCACACATAATTGCTACAAACAATCAGGAGGAAATTTCCTAAAACCCATTTCCTTAGCGTCTGTAACAATACGTTAAGGACGTAATCTAACCGCGCGAATGAAAAAAATAACATTTTCCACCCACCTCTGTAGAAGGGTGTACCGGAGTCTTCCTCATTAACAATTTTCGGCTACTCAAGCTAACACTCTAATTACGCCTGCAACACGTAGTTAATAATCGCAAGCTTCGTAGATAGATGGATGGGGAGAGGAACGGTTAGAAGAGACAGGGTTTTGTTGAAGTTTTTTTAAAGCTGAACGAATTTTGGAGGTGGTGTTGGTTGTCCGACTGTGTACGTGCCCCGGTATGACCAGTGGTGGGGGAGGGGCGCTTACAACTCCTAGGCCTTAGCAGGTGCCATATTTCATGTATGCTTGCCTGGGCTCCCTTTTAAAAACGGGTCTGCAATGCACAAAAAAATGGCACCTACCTCCCCATCTCCGTAACGTTTGGGAGCTCCGCCGCCTGCCAGAAAATGGGAAACATCCGCCGTTCTGTTCTTGCTGAGGTGCTGGGGAAAAATTCCGACGACAGGATGGCGGCTGGTGGTGCCGGCTGGTGACAGCCTCCCTTCCTCCCTCTCAGCGGGAACCAGATGCCCTTTAACCCCGCTCGCTCATTTGCTTTGACGGCAGCAGAACGCGCTACGGGGGAGTGAGCCCCGCTCAGGTGCTCGCAAACGTCCCCTAATAGCCCGATATGGTGTCTCTGTTAAAGAATAATAATCGAAAGCCACGCATTTATGCTAAAGATTTTCCCTCCGAACGGATGGCGTGAAGCGCCGAGGCGCAGCAACGAGGAATTCAGCACCAAGGTCACATCAAACATGATTACCAAGGGAAAGCCCGTCGCACAACCCGAGTTAACGCTGCGTACCCGATACACTTTTCCCTACGGACCCTCACATTCCTTAAATCTTTACCCCCATAACATCGCCTGCCTGAATATAGATAAACACCGAATAGAAATATCCGAGGCACAAACATCCGCCCTTTTGCTTTGATATTACCAATGGTACATTCAGGTATATATTATGGACCTTGGTGAATTGGTTCCTGTTCCGTCCCGGAAGATTTCATTATCCTTGGAGTTTTGGTACCAATGGGGCAGGTTGCTGACCGATTGTAATGGTATATCTCCCCCAAATAATACCGGAAACAGCTTGTAACGTTCCATTAGGTGGGGACAAATAGCATTACATAAACCAATAAGGAAATTGAGCGTAATTCTTTTATGTCTTTTCCCTATGAAGGTGTAATGGGAAAGGCTTGCTACACCGCATTCACTACACCTTTGTCATGCCTGTTCACCTTTCTCTATCCTTTTACCCTACTGACTGTGTATTGTTTTTGCTTTTCCTTCCATTACGATCACTGCAACACACTGTTTTGCTATAACTAACACCATCTCTCTTCAATGTCTGCTATAGAGTTGCCCTTCCCTTCCTCCGAGAGTCTAGCAGCGAATACTATTGAGGCAACTCAGATGGGGTTTGTAAAACAAATGATGTAGAATGGACAACAAGGGATAGAAGAACATGTAAGGAGACAAGTCACCGTTGTCCTCATCAAATATAGGTTTATGTCGCGTTGGACCTTCCTCATATTATAAGCCGTTGCATATATCATACCTGTTACTTGATACAGCCTATGAATTAGCGTGACGATACATATTTTTCACAGTCCCTTGGTTCATTTGCATTTCGATAGATGTTTCTACGATGAGTCATCCATGACCAGAGGCAATAAAAAGGGATAGCATGTACGACTTAAAATGTTGTTGATTCCATTAATATTCCCTCAATACGTATTCCTCTTACGAATGTGATCTTTGACAACGTGTGTGGACTGTTGCGTGTATGAATATAACAGCCAGTCCAACAGCGTTGTCCTCTTTTTGTTAGACACTGACCATTCTTGTGAGCACTAATCGACCTTTACAGTTGCATGCTGTAGGGTGTCTTCTATAAACGTTGTGGTATCTTTAAGCTTTGCAGTCTTTCATTCTTGCAAGAAGATAGCATGTTGATCAATAGGGACAACAGTTTTACTGGTCTTTTTTTTAAACATCTCTACGCTTTTTTCTCCATTGTTGCTATAATCAGTCGCTATCATTCATCAGTTTCAGTTATGTACGTATGATATACGGATAGATGTTGTATGTAAATACGCTATCTTGGCAATGTTGTGTTATTTTTTCACAGTGGGACCCGCGTCGTGTAAGGTTAGGGTCGCCTGGGGTCCGTGTCAGTTGAGGACATATTGGGCAGAACACTCCAATATGGGATATTCTACAGTATGTAAACCACGCGCAAATATATCAATACACTAAAAGGGAGTTAAACTTAAGAGTGGGCTTTTGAGGAGACGAACTATTTCCTTTTGTGTCTTTTAAATATTTAGCTTTATTCAGCCGAGGGTGATTTCACAAAGTACAATGTCAAGAACTGTAAACAGAAAGAGCTGGAGTAAGCAGATACAAACAAATTTGGTTAATTCTTCCCCGGTCTAATTTACCGAAACATCAATGTAATTAGTAAAACCATTAGGACCTAAACGACGGCTGTTTCAAATAATTTTCTTTAAATTAGAAATGAATTTTTAACACAAGTGGAAAGACCAGTCTGAATTAAGGAGGTGGAATGTTACAAAAGGTGTACTGAATCGTTCTCAGCCTAGGTTTTGCTCAGTGAAGTGAAATAACCCCGAATAACTGCATGCTTTGCATTTTCTGGATGTTAACGATTTGACTGCATCCTATTCATTTTGCTTCAAAAAGGTGAGACATCAATATACGCGATTTTTGCTCAGTGATTCCGGTAACACGGTTTCTTCCCTGTGTGTTACTCCCACAGAATGTTGATTTCTCTGTCCAAGAAAATTGTTCAAGCCAAAACGTCAATTGCGACGCATTTTAGCAGCAAGCAGACTTCAATTAGAGCCAGCTAACCAGTTTTCGAGCAATTTTCACAAATGATAAGCGATGGGCTTTGCAGGAAAGATTTGCGGGGCATGAGGCAGAGAGCAGATGGAGGTATAAAACACAGAACATTAAAAGCCGGCGGGAAAGATACATTAAAGCCTGAATGCCCCCAGACAGGTAGGTTACGTCTCCTGCATACGATGTGTTTGGAAGCGTGACGTTTGACATGACGTCATCTTGGATCTTTGCCACAAAGCAACTGTCAATTTCATCCTTAATAAAACTGACAGCCGATAAAACTTTAAACATTAGATAAGGAGTTTTTATACATCTCCTTGTATTACGTTAAGACTGAGTTCAGCCTTTTTTATTTGATGCTAAACGGTATCTATTTTAAAAAGGGAATATAAAATGATTGGCGTGGCCTTGATTAGATTGGTGAATATTACCTTTAAACATGTTCGCGAGGGGCGTTGATTCGCTGTCGATGTGATGATATACTTTTCACGATTGGTCATCAAAATGCGAGAATCGTGAGATAAGGTAATCGTATTTAGGGGATGAAATATTTTTACACTACCTGTCTTGATGGTGAGATATATTTGTTATATACGACGAGGTTATACATAGATATGCATTTGTCTCTTCAAGCGACGTGTTTTGTATTTTCATTTAAGTATGAAATTTAGAAAATGGACAAAGACAACAGATAGACAAACAAAGTAAAGGTTGATTCTAAGAGGTTTGTGACAACATTTTAAAAGACTTCCATACAGTTTCCCAAACGCAGTAGAGACACGTCTCGATTCGCCATCACGCAATAATGTCCATTTCACGACTTGTGTTTATGTCTCATCAAACCGTGAGAATTGCCAAGAACCGCAAACATGTCGGAGGGATAAAATAGCCCTTTTACAACATTTCTTTTATTGAGATTTTACGGCTTCGTTTTATGGGAACGCAGTGTAGGCATATGTACACATTGTGAGAAAGATATGTATGTGGAAATGACTCTATGAAACGATATGGATCCTGTGCTTGAAAGGAGTGTGTATAGGTTATTTTCATGCTGGCTTGGGCACTAGAATGAACCAGTAATAACCACGCTGTGATAGCAAAGGGGAAATCGTTTATGACTGGAGGGAAATGATATCACAGTGATAGATATCCGGACATCACATTTACAGGCATGGCTAAGGGGTGATACATATATCATTCAGTCAAGGTAAGCTATCATGTACCGTTTGATTTTTAGAAACTAGTTTACAAATGATTACACTTTTGTCAATAGAATGACTTTGTCAATATCAATCTACAAATGCATGACATGAAGTCACTATGGTATGAACTAGAGCATAAAAACAAATTTTTGTTGCATGTATGAAATTGTGTACGATATTTAGCCTACAATATAACTATGCTGAACACTTTCCACACTTACTAGAAAACCGCATAAATTTCATTCAATCAATCAAAGAGCTTTATTAGCATTTGGCTGGTGTCATGTCAAATACACGGTATGAATTATTGCTAATGAATTGACAAGGATCAAGCATATACATCCTTTGGAGACGTTCTCATTTCTTTGATTCAGATATAGAATACCTGTCGACCATGATTTAGACAAAATGCTGTAGACAGACAGTGGGCAAATATTTCTCCGATCACTGGCTTAGAGTGAAAGTCTCAGAGGCATTGATGACAGGACACACTAAATACTGCACTGCACTGTACTGTACCATATCTTAGAAGTCTAAGATATGCTAGGATCAAGCCAATTTCTCTCTTTCGTTGGCAGCCATTTGGCCCTATGCGCTGCTGGTTCTACTGAATGGAGAAATACAGGGAAGGTGCTGTATATGATAGATTAGCCTTCAAGCTTTAGCACCCGGAATGAGACTTAAACTCGACGAGGTGTGCAGGGATATGAAATCAAAGGTGAGAGCGAACGGTGGATTTATTTCCAGAATTAGGCTAAAAAATATGGAAATAAAAGCATAGGAAAATTCAGAGATGTGTTTAGAGTCTCATTTGAGTATAATGAGTCGTACTATCCAATATGAAAGCGGAAAAAATGAATTTAAGACGAATACGGAGTACCACTGTTGTGATTCCCCTCACGTTTTGTGTATGTTTCGCATGGTATTGCCTCGTCACGACTTCCAGCCCAATAAGGGATGTTTCATTTTTACTGCACGAGGCGGGGAGATAACTTTTACTCTTTTGCACTCGTATGCATGAACACTGAACTTTTAGTCTTGTCCCTTGCTGTGAATTCTTTCGCCTTACTGCAGATGATGACCCCTTCCCGACCCCATGCGTTAATGGAACAGCCCCTCATTTATTGTTGATTTTCAGCGAAGGAAGGGAATTGACGTCAAGTTGCTGCTTTGTGATTAATGAGGGAACTGCTGAATATGCTGTGTGCATTACAATCGCGTCTCCTGTGGACAACAAAAGGAATTGCAACGAAAGGTAAGGCAGATCCCCTCTCTGTCTCCTGTGTGATGTGTGTGTGTTTGTGTAATGTGTGTGTGTGTGTGTGTGTGTGTGTGTGATTTTTTTTAAGTTCCCCCCCCCTCGCGAGTGTGGATAA
>NC_049992.1:12384792-12397708 GCF_000003815.2 Branchiostoma floridae | reverse complement strand
CACAGTAGACGTACAGCGTGAATAGTGTTCAGCACCAAGACCATGTCTTTTACGTGTAACATCAGCTGTCATGATTCCATCGGGTGTCGTAATACCGCCAGATCAAGAAAACATTGTTACAGAGGCCATTTCAAGATTGTCTTCAACACATAGATGTGTGAATCATATATACCTCATGATTGCTGGCGCTGCATTGGTATATCCATTAGAATTACTTTCAATTCATGTATTGTTCTCATGTGGCGGTATTGTTGCATCCGATGGAATTTTGAGAGTTGTATTCCCATGGATAGTATTCAGCACCAAGGACAGGTTTTACATGTACGCATTAATGATTAATGACAGGTCTTGTGTGGTCACGGTGTTAAGCGACAAGAACGGATATTTTCGTAGATGGCGTTCAGCACCAAGAACAGTTTTTTCTCTGTAACGTTTTTGTGTTCAGTGTCAAGGACAGGCATTTTCCTGTATAGTGTTCAGTACCAAGGAGAGGTATTTGCTTTTATTATGTTAGTACGGATTGCAGACCCTTGCGTGGTTACTATTCAGCATCAAGGACAGTCTTTTGCTTGTGTAGTTTTCAGCACCAAGGACAGATATTTGCCTAGATAGTGGTCAGCACCCAAGGACAGGTGTTTGCGTGAACAGAGCTCAGCATCAGAGACAGGTCTCTTCGTGGATGGTGTGTACCATCATGGACAGGAACAGGCCTTTGAGTGGATTGTGTTCAGCATCAAGGACAGTTCTATGTGCGGTTGGTGTTCAGCACCAATGACAGGTCTCTTTGCGGACGGTGTTCAGCACCAATAACAGGTCTCTGTGCGGGTGGTGTTCAGTACCAATGACAGGTCTTTTTGCGGATGGTGTTCAGCACCAAGGACAGATGTCTTTGCGGATGGTGTTCAGCTACCAAGGACAGGTCTCTTTGCGGATAGCGTTCAGCACCAAGGACAGGTCTCTTTGCAGATGGTGTTCAGCACCAAGGACAAATCTCTTTGTGGATGGTGTTCAGCACCAAGGACAGATCTCTTTGCGGATGATGTTCAGCTACCAAGGACAGGTTTCTGCGGATAGTTTTCAGCTACGAAGGACAGGTTTCTGCGAATAGTGTTCAGCACCAAGGACAGGTCTCTTTGCGGATGGTGTTTAACACCCAACGATCGGTCTCTGTGCGGTTGGCGTTCAGCACCAAGGAAAGGTCTCTGTGCAGATGGTGTTCAGCACCAAGGACAGGTCTATGTTTGGATGATATTCAGCACCGATAACAGGTCTCTTTGCAGATGGTGTTCAGCACCAAGGACAGGCTCCCTGTGCGGGTGGTGTTCAGCACTTTATGACATATCTTTGTGGGAATGGTTTTCAGCACCAAGGAAAACCTTCATGGCGAAGGTAGTTAGCACCCAAGGATAGGTATTTGCGGGGATGGTGTTCAGCATCCAAGGAGAATTCGTGTTGCTTGTGGTTTTTAGCACCCAAGAACATGTCTTTGTGCGGATGGTTTTCAGTACCAACGACATGTCTTTCTGCGAATAGTAGTCAGCAGCGTTCCCGCCAGGCATACGTCTTTACGTCTTTGGACGCATTTTTTTCTGGAAAGACGCACTCGGCTCGGCTGAATGCGTCCATAAAAAATTCTGAAAGAAAGGCTGACCTGTACCACCTGTGTACAAAATGTATCTGGAATCTTTGAAAAAATCTGTCTTTATAAGAAGGAATCCTACCTTTACAATATATACTTCAAATTGTTCACTTTTCGGTCATCCCAGTAGTCTGGGCATGGGGCGAAGCGCGGCACTTTTTACAACTAGCGGACCCATGTGCGACACACCCTGCCACGCACCAGTCTGAGCCGTCCGTTGCGCAATGTAATTTGTAGTCCGTGAAATACATCTGACAGTCAGCATTCTTTAACACTCGAAGAAATCTTATGCAGATTTTATATTCTGATATTAACATGATACTAACTTGTCCTCATTTTCACGTATTTGTTAAAGATTTGTGGGCAATACTAGTATTGAACGAACAAACTGTTCTGCGCGAGTGCTGCACATCTCAACAAAAGTTCTCACGCTGTGGGCAGTTGATTGGCAGTCGGTATTTTTGACAACAGGCCGCCGGCGCCAAGTAGTCTAGATTGGCCACCAGGTCCAAATCCAATCATCTTAATAACCAATCAGCATTCGATAAATGTAATGTTACACTCTGTCATTGGTCATCGGGAAAAAAAGTTACCGAGTATTAGCGCACGTGACGTTGGTAGCCGCCCGTGTCGTCTGGCAACTTGTGTTTCTTCCCTAGCTGCTAACAGTTTACTATTAAAGTTTCCCCAGTTATCTAAGTTAAAAAAACGTGCGCGGTAAATAAGTGAAGAATTCAAAACTATACACTTTATTTCTTATTTACAAAATTTCTTTTGCCTCAAAAAGACAAAATTTGCGGCAGAAAAGGGGCCGCAATATTGTTGTCAGGCGTCGATCGAGTCGGTTGTGCACTAGCGTTGGCCTCCGTGGCACATGGCGCGGCACGCCCCCCTCCCCAGTTGGACCGTCGATCGCAGCGCCCAGAACGTTGGACGTCTTTCTGGCTACTGCTTCAAGGCTACACCGGCACTGATCACTGCCAAAGAGGCAGCAGATCGTCCTCCTTCGAGTAATGTACAACGTCCTTGGTCTATTTAAAAAGAAATCCAGCCAAAGATTTCACTCCGAAAACGGGGTTACCTGAGGTCGCAGGAAACAAACGCACGCTCGTGGAAAATGACGGCGCGGCCTTGTAAAACCCCACCGATTCGAAAAATTTGAGTAAAATCATCGGGCAAAATAGAAAAAAAACACAAAGTGTGATGGCCGTTATTTTATCATCTCGGAAAACTATTTGATGCGTGAGGGCGCAACATCGATTGCATGAGGTAGACATTTTTTTAATTCATTGACGGAAAAAAATTGGCAGAATTTTTCCATACTATTAGGCTGACGAACTGGCTAGAGCCCAGTTTCGAAGCATCAAAAATCCCAAATTTTCATATAGACATGTCTGGACAAATAATACCCGGGCCAGATCACGGAAGGCTGATACCCTGTGCTTATAGTTTTTTACGTATTTTGATGAAGAGGGTGGTCGTCGATAACTGAAAATGGGAGTAAAAGAGGCAACCGACGTCCAATCTAAAGTGCATGATTATCCTCTCAAATTGCAGGAAATTGTGTTCTAGAGGGTTTAAAAATCCAAATTTTCCCGGGGGAGCATGCCCCCGGACCCCCCTAGAAAGCGAGCGCCTGCGGCGCTCGTCTCGCGCCTCCGGCGCTCATTACGCCCCTCCCAAATATTTGGACGCATACTTTCAAGAACCTGGCGGGAACGCTGGTAGTCAGCACAAAGGACAGTTCTTGACGTGGGTTCTATTCAGCAGTAATGATAGACCTTCCCATAGATTGTGTTCAGCACCAAGGACAAGTGTCTATGTGTGTGTGTGTGTGTGTGTGTGTGTGTGTGTGTGTGTGTGGTTGCTTACAATCACCATTGCCAGGTATTTGCGTGGACAGAGATCAAGACAGGAACGTCTTCTTAAGGTAAGCTAGCGGTTAGATACGCCAAAAATACGATCCAGTTGCTTGAGTAAATGCTTTTTGACGTATCTTATTACCTGGATGTCTAACCTTCATTGACGTAGCGGTTAGATACGTGAGAGGTGAGAATCTTCTGATAGTTTTTGCTTCCGTCTTCTTGAAGTTTTCACTAGAAACATAGCCGTTCGTGAAGTTTGCTTGGAAACGTAGTACTAGTATTGTGGTATGGTAATCGGTCATACCATCGAGTCGACATGCTCATGCTTCCACATCATATACTGCTCTGTGCTATGATATAGAAGTAGCATACTGTTTCTCCCTATTAGCTAACTACGATGAAGAAATCTAAATGTGGATGGCACGAAGTCAGAGAGAAGATTAAGGGAGGAAACCTACGTCCGTGTACTCAGTTGTGACAGCATGATTTAGTTGATAATGTACAAGTTTGTGCCTTCTCGACATTTCCATCCTAAACAAGTTGATAGTAAGGCAAAGGAAAAAATGTCGTGTTTCGTGTTACTAGACCGGCTCTAGCAAAAACCTCCCGACCCTAGCGTTTTATCATCAGCCACTGAGAATGGGCATACGATTTCAATCCGACATCGAAGCGGTCACAGACTTCCTGTACTTTGCACTCTGTTAACAGGTTAAGGCTTTGCATAGTTGATGTAATAATAAGTATGTAGTGAACATTGTACCCTTTGTTCAGTTTATCGATATGTTTGTACAATGTACATCTGTTATTATGATAAGATGTTATTTTCACATTTCTGAATTGTATTTGTTGGGTCCCTCTGGTCGAAAGCTTTAAAAAGATTTAAAAGAATCCCTACCTACCTACCTACTTAATTTTTCAGGATAACATTTTCCCAAGGAAACATTTTTCCCAGGAGAACGTTTC
Organism: Branchiostoma floridae; assembly: GCF_000003815.2. Classification (NCBI taxonomy): domain Eukaryota; kingdom Metazoa; phylum Chordata; class Leptocardii; order Amphioxiformes; family Branchiostomatidae; genus Branchiostoma; species Branchiostoma floridae. The sequence goes on along the minus strand of NC_049992.1, from coordinate 12,393,241 downwards.
CTTCCGAAGTCAGAAGCGCAGGAAGAGTCTAGATGGAATTTGATACATCTTCAGTACATGTAGCTATAGATTCTCAGAACGAAGGAGACAATTTTGGCAGCAGTGCGTTTTGAATTGTTCTTCTTCTAGTCGATCTTCACCCTTTACCATGTTGAATTGACATTGACAAGATTGTACCACACGTTGTCTAACGATGAGCTTTGCAACTAGTTTACATCTTCGAATGAAAAAAAAAACATTCGGATTACAGTGAGGGTAACGTGTTGCATGTATTCACAGCTATCAATTTAGAGTAAGGTACTTAAAGCAAAGGTAATTCCAGGCTTTTTGATGAAGTAGTGAATGAGTTGTTATCCACTGTGTCTACTGTATGCATTGGAAGACGAAATCCATCCCTCTCCACCCTTTTACCTCCAAAAAAAGTAGTCAGGCAGCCACTTTTACACGTGTGTGGAGTGAGGAAAGTGTGTCAAGTGACTTTCTGTCACATTGCGCGAAAATCGATCGGACGACGAGTCATCCATCCGATTTCGCGCAATGTGACAGGGGTATGTGCAAATGTAGACTTTCTTTGACCTAGCGAGTAATTCTGACAGTGTGGCTCCTGCTAGTATGCGGGCTGAGTTTATCTCACAATTCCTTTCCTGTGATCATTTCTATTCTGCCTGTACGGTCCATTAAATGCCTTTTTGTGAGGAACGTTTTGGTTTATCTCGTCAGCGTGCAAGAGTTGGCGCCATGTCATGGGAGGCTCATTGTCATAAATGTATTCTTCGCCTTGCTAAATGTGACAGGAACGGTTTTCAGGCAAAAAATACGCGCGATCGTCTGTCGATCTTAAAATCGGCCTATTTTCCAGCGATCGCGGAGTACGCTCGAAGATCGTCGACAATGTGACAGGGGTATAAGGACACGACGTCTGGCCGGGAATCGTGCCCGTAACCTCTCGATCTCGTGTCCGCTAGCATAACCACTTGGCGTCGTGTGCGGCGTAACTGGTAGAGCGTTCGGCTCGGAATCTAGAGGTCCCGAGTTCGATGCTCGCCGTGCCCCTGGCTTTATGCCGTTGGGAAAGGCACTTTACACGACTCTCCTCACTTCACCCTGGAGTAAAATGGGTACCTGACTTCGGTCGGGGAGGTAAAAAAAAGTGTCTGTACCTTCTGTCAGTACTGTGCATGTGGCACAGTCAATATTGAATGAAGTGCCACATTGTCCTCGTCTGTCCAAGGCAAAATAGAAAAAAAACATGGCCATTCAACGCCACAACTATCTATATACTTAATCATATTCACCTACTCTCGTTCGTATATATTTTCCTCAGCCACCAAGTATGTAAACTGTAATATAAAATGTCACAATCTATTTTTAGATTGCGGTCAAGTAATCCATCTACAGACGAGATCCATTGACGGTAATGGCAGATATAACGGGTACTTGTGCGGATAAGCGCATCTTCTGCGACGTCATGTCACGCCCTGGCATTTAGGTATACCTGGTTTATTAAGACTTCACCTGCTGAGATCTATTCATGCGTCTCATCTGTCTCTATGAGTGTTTCTGTGTGTGACGTCTGATGAAGCGATGGGGAATCTCCAAGCGTTTCCGTACGCATACACCGCTACAAACAGAGATATAATGATCTTGATTCCTTGCGTCTTTCTGCATTAGGCTAGCTACCCAGGCTTGATTATATTGATGACGACTGCGTACGTAACAATTTTCTTCCGTTTCAAAAACTTTGCGACCATATTGGCAATCGTGCCAAGCTGAGCAGAATTATGTCATAGATTGAAAAAATATCGGGAAAGGGATGCCATATGGGTGAAGACAAAATCAAAGACGAACCAAAAGAAAGCATTTATTGTTTGTTTTACCATGCTCTGTATATCCAGTCATTTGTTCGACCGCTTAGATTTCATAATAAAGGCGTCTTTTTGCATGGACAACTTATTTTCTTCGTACGTTCGCATAAGTTTTAGGGTGTCATCCACACAATCAAATCAGTATAGACTTACCTATGATGAATGGTACTCGAAGTAAGTCAAGGAAACGACAGACCGTACCACGTACTTTGACGTGATAAAATCTAATCATGGAGAATGGTCGTCCATCTAATCTAAACTGCTTGTTAGATATAGATATAGGTTTAAGATTTTCTCTCTATGTCTATAATACTATTGGTGGGAATTGCACCAATAAACCGCCTATAGTTTTTCAATGTCCACGTCGACGTTAAGACGAATATGCGACATGTTTGCATCATATTTCCCCGTACCAGTCATGATTATAATGAACACTAGAGTCAGAGAAAACGTCCGTGTGTATAACTTTTTTAAACATACAAATGAGGAGATACGGATATGAACGCTGCGCTAGATACTACATGTACGTGTCGACAAAACCCGTGGAACTTGGGCACATACGGTAAAAAAAGGTTTTTTTTTTTAGAAAAACTCTTATTTTGGTGTTGCTATAGGGGAAACATACGTTTTATGTTTTCAGAATAGAAATATGACAGATACTTGTTTATCTTAAGTGATGGCATGTAACGTAGTGGTTAGAGTGTTTTCCTTGGGAAAGGCAGTTTCCTGACTTGTGAGGCAGTAAGGAGACGCCCACTGAGCTTCACAGTTAACCTGTTTTACGTGTGCCGAAAACATACACGGATTTGGTACGCCCATGTGCCAAGATCTGCACATTTGCCACCAAGAACCATACTTGTTTTTGTTTCTTTGTTATTGAATGGGACTATGTATTTCTGTGATACAAGTTTAAACGAGTAAACGATAAATTTGAAATCTTTACTACGTCTTTATCTTGATATTGAAAAGGCTTGAGTATTTCAATCAACGACACGTAAGGAGACTCATGACTCATACATGACATAATCTAGTAACTTGATTTTCTGTTCAAGTCCTTATATGTCTGAAGGATGTCAGTCTGATTTCCTTACTTGACAAATTAATATGTCAAGAGCAACGTGGAAAAGACAATTATGAATTGATAGGATAGCAGCATTTGGCAACATATTCTGTACAATTTTCTGTTTGGAACATTCAAATTACGTTGCATATCACTTCTTGTCCTATCATTTCTTTTCTTTTCCTTTGGGATTGCAAAAAAGTCATCCAAATATGTATAGATTTCATAACAACCTGCCAACACTAAATAACAGAAACAAGAATTTATTCGTCTTATAGATTCGTCCGATTATAAAGTTTAGTAGGTACAACGTGTAAAAATAAGTAAAGGGTATGTGGTTGGGTAGTGTCCATACCTCTCGTCAAGTTAAATGTAGAAATTGGACAATTAGATATACATATTCAAGGAATTATCGAAAGCCATTGAGCAAGATAATAATTCAGACAGCATATTCTTGGTACCTTAACAGCCTTTATCGGACTGACAGGTCGTTGGACAAAGGGCTTCTTCATTACACATCCGATGGCTTCTTTCGCCTGCCAAAGTATGTAAATTGAAAGTAACGGTCACATTCGTACGATTCTGATACTACTTTCGGTTACGAGGTAGCTTTTGTGCGACACGTATACGACTATCTCAAGAATGCCCTCAGTTTGTGATCGTACGAGGATCGCACGACGAATGTGACCAGGTTTTAAGAAGGTATTTGTTGATTTCGTGTTGAAGGGAAGAATCCTTTTCCCAGCACATTACCAGTGATACGCTATGACCAGATATTCCTGCCATTACAGAGGGCGATCACTACAGCCTATCATTTTGTGTCATCTTGGCGTAATCAATTCAACTCATCAACTCACAGATGAAATTGGGGGGAATCTTACATATCACACAGGTTTGACGTGCAGAGCAACAAGGGACATTATTGAAAACGGTGCCGGTGGACACCCCCATGCACACAGACGATCATTATCGGCTTGATGTTGGTCTTGACCCTGGGGCAGTCCTTGACATTCGTAAATTCAAGAACAGATTGGATATGTTTACCAAAGGCTACGGTGTTGCAATGGCATACAGCATATCTTATTGTAATGGTAGATGAGGAACATACTCCTTTTATACAGCTTCGTGTTGTAGTGTCTATAACATGAATCTGCACAATACACCAGTTTTGTGTTATCTTAGCAATGTTCCGGAGTATGTTACCTAACCGTTTTGATGTTGTCTTCTGCCTTTGGCGACGAAGGGTTTTATTAATGCATAACATATAGTAAGGTTGCTGAAAATACAATATTCACATCACTAGGGGGTAGTCTTGGTTTGATCTTCGATATGATTAAACAGACATATTGTGTGGAGAAAACAGGAAGAAAATAATCATTTGCCACGTACTATGGCGTACATATAGTGTATATATGATACTCAAATGGTAACCAGTAGCCATCGACAGCAAGGTATGTGTATCATTTCATCGTTGACTTTACTTAATGCAAGAATGAGAGTGTTCACAAGATTCCCTAGTTTTCGATATCCAAATACCACAGAAGCATTTATATTACATATGCATAAAGATAAACCATGTATCTGTCCGTTTATTTACAGCTGAACCTCTATATTAGTCCTTGTATGATATGACATCCTAATATCACTGACATTGTAATTCAGCTTTATCATCATGACCCACACAAACGTACAATAAAGGTATTTCAGTCATCACGAAAATCGAAGATTCGTGTAAAAATATCGGAATCGATCATAAGTAGCTAACGATAATAATGACAACAATGTATGTCTGTATTTTAACAATATAGAATGCGTCCGGTCCCTCATGGTTAGGGATGAAATTTCCCCATACGGACATCATTAAGATGTAGTTGTCTCTAATACTTGCGAGCATCCTTCATAGGTTACCTTAAGGTACATATTACTATTGGTTATTTCTTGAAGCGTTTCTTTCTGTCAAATGTCATAAGTTTAATCTTTCAGAGCACAACGCTTATACAATATGCATCCCACTTTGGTGATCCATTAACACAGCTTTAGTTTAGGCTTAGCTTAAATGTGAAGAATTGTCAAATTGCTTTGAAAGCCAGTGCACGTTTCATTGTTTGAATGCCATCACACACACACACACACACACACACACACACACACACACATATATATATATATATATATATATATGTGTGTGTGTGTGTGTGTGTAAATATGAATATATGGGAGAGACACAGACAGAGAGACAGAGAGGTGTGATTTGATGTTGTTGTCATATCACCACATGGAAACATTTCAACTGAATTGTTTGTTTTTGTGTATTTTCCGTGGCTTACAAAAAAACTACATAGTTTCTATATGCAGTATCTCCAAACAATGAAATGGGCATGGCTTTCAAATCAATTTGACAATTCTTCACACTTAGACTAAACCTAAACTAAAGCTGTGTTAATGGGGGGGGGGAGTACCTCTCCTTGATAACGCTTTAACATTTCTCACCAGCAAACAATTGTGTAGATTATAAAGATATCTTGCTTCACCTAGATTTCTGACTTTTAAATGTTCACCAAAACTCGAGGTAATGTTGAAATGTAGTTTAGACATACGCTACCTCAAATGTCTTTCGTTTGGTGGACATGAATTCCATTTTTACCGATTCATCGAAAAGAAAGGGACAATTTGTTGCAAAGTTCAACTAGAAGCGAAAGTTCATGACTTATGAGGGTCCCAGATTTTATCTAAATCCATGGTATACAATACTACAAGATTATCATTCCATACAAGAGTATGAAAGTTGAACACACACACTACTACCAGTGGACTAGCCCCTTATTGCAGTGATTGCACAAAGTTGTGCATGTGACCAAGGACTGCTGAAACGTTGAACAAATAAATGGTGACTGACCTGGTGCTCTTGCCAATGGGCATGAAGGCTACCGAAAATCCGATCGTATATTACACAGAGCTTCAAACAATGCATAAAGAAATGAATTAACAAGGCATCCCCATGACAAAAGATACAAAAACGGGACTTCTGTTACAGTACCAAGGACAGTTACTAGGAGGTCAAAACCCAGCCTAGACCTTCGTCTTCCCTTGACCTACCCATATAGCAAATATCATTACTATCCGTGCATACCTTCTTACGTTATGCTGACCACATAAATCCACACAGACACACCTAAAAAACGCATCCACTTTTCATGGAGGTAAATATCTGCGGATCGTATCTGTTAGCTTCCAGTATTTCCACATAGAATAAATACATCCATTCAACCTATCGACCTGGAGGTAATACGTAACCTTGTATAGCATATTGTGTGGCATAGCCCGTATTGTTCTGCATTATATTTCTATGATTAGACAGCTATTGCTACAAAGTATTTACAGAATCGCATTGTTTTCGTAATTGCAAGCTTGGTAATCAATGATGCATTAAATACTTGATCCCTGTTGGACAGCCTGCTAAGCCTCAAGATGTAATATTGCAATTCTATATATCAACATCATGATAATGAAAGTTTATCTTAACCGCCTGTAACAAAGTTTGTACATTTCCAGACCTAACTTTGTTGGCCATGCAATCTTATCATCGCATCAATCGTTTCAAGTTTTGGTTGCGGTTGATCTCATTGATATGTTGTTAGATATATGAGAAGGTCACAATCACTCTTTTGTAATATGGTAATATCAGTTTTGGTGACTGCCACACCAACGTGCAAATAGATGCCAACACGTCAGCTATACTGTCTTTTATCTATAAGTCATGAGATAAAGAAAGCAAGAGCTATCTAAAAACGAAAAGTCTTGACTATAACTTCCCCACAACACGAGGCATCCAAAGCAGACTCCCTGGTGCCATACTATGGAAGGCGTCTAGGGGGGCCGCGAACTAATCTTGTTATTCATCTTGAAAACAACATGCCAAATATGAGAAAGATCTATCCAGGACATTTATGGTAATCTGCCCAAAGACAGACATACACACAGACACGCTCACACCAAACCGTAACGTTATTGTCAAATAAGGTAAAAAACACATCCGCATGTGCACTTTTCATTAAAATCCTGCTCACAAGGACCTCAAAATATGCATGCATCGGTGCACTGGCAATGTGAACATAATAGGCTTGTCATCGTTTTAGACAAGTCGAGTGAAAAAGTGCAAAACAAGAGTACCCAAAGGCCTTATGAATCAGGTTCTAGAAGAAACAGCATAAAACACACTGACACAATTCTCTCCTGACTCAAGCTCTCTTTGTCACCAATAAACGAAGCAAACGGTTGAAGATTATTAGAGAGCAATGTTATTGTATTTGTAATGACGGATGTTGTTGGCAATGGTTATGACAATGAATAAGAAAGCAACTACTTTGCTGATGATATTCCTGATGATATGAGCAATCATGATTGCGACGACGATCTGAACTATGATGATAAAAAACAGGACTATGTTTTGAAATGACCCAGACATCGGCACTGCTGATATATATGGCATATAGATATAGATAACCATGACAATGATGGCAATGGTTGAACATCAATCACTTTATATCTGAAAGACACAAATATTTCAAAGTCGGATATCACTATACTTACTTACAAGATATGATATTGCAAAATTTAACATATGAGCCTGAACATATGCACAAAAAAAGCTTCCGTGTAGTATTTCAAAGACTTTATTTTCTAATGGCTTTTCAATTCATTTATTAAAGTGACCAGTACAATAAAGATCAGACTAAGTATATACGGCAAATACACCCAAATCTGTGTTGAAACTGATGACCCTCCTGTGAGCCTGAATTAAAACGATGACAACAGCATCTTGGTGGTGACTACAACGTCTGTGACAGCGATTTTGCAAGCCGTCAATTAATGATGATGTTGTGTGATCAACATTCCACACAGAACCGTCTATTGTAAACGTAACCAAGACGAACCATGGACATGGGCCCCTTGCTGCAATTGCATTTGGCAAAGAAATATGATGTGGTCGTGATAACTACATCAACGACGTTACACTCTCAGTGATGGCAGCAGCATTTGTTAGGTTAGGTTCTTCACCAGTTCGTGTGATCTTGTGGGCATATTCTTCTACGTCTGAATCCCGCTAGTGGCTCCAAGCGCACTTTATATTTTACATGATCTTGCGCTTCATCCAGCCTTCTGTTACGGAGGCCTTTGATATGCATCGATGGTAACATATCTGGTGTTGCATTACAAAACCCGAAGGTGACTCATTAATGCATCATTAAGGATATAGCCTTCCGGGATATTCACAGACCATTTTTCGTTTTTATTCTAATGTATTACGTTGTGTGTTTTCCTAGCATACATGTTGTTTCCTGATTCAAATATCCGCTCTGTACCTTACCGATAGCTAGACTATACGGCATCCGTTTGAAAAGAAAATGGCTGCCGGAACTTGAGCGATGAAGGGCACTTGAGAGGAAGCCGATTCACCTTCACACAGACGGCAGGTTAAGGAGGGAACTCTGGACACAAACTCTCTTAAAGACGTGAGAACTCA
>NC_049992.1:12376107-12384618 GCF_000003815.2 Branchiostoma floridae | reverse complement strand
TGTTACATTGAATGTTACTTGTCAGATCACACTTTATTGCCAGTACAATACACTTTTTCCCACACAAAAAAAAACTCGTCTGATCGGACATACCCTAACGCGATGACTCTATACATGGAGATTATATGCTAGAACCTCGTTGCTCTACAGAAATCATCTTTGTTCCTTGTAGTTTATGATTGTATGGGAACAAAGTGTCTATAGACCACGAGCGACACCGAAAAGTGAGACAAATATCTGTATACTTTAAGGAAAGGACTCGATGATTCATCCATGGCTACCGTCAGGTGCTGCCGCTGGATTAACCTTTGACCCCTTGTTTATTTCTAATGTCGTGTCCGTCCTCGATTCATGGACTTTACTGTGTGTCAGAATTACGCACGACAGTGACTTCAGTCCCCTATTCTGACTGACAACCTACCGTCTTGAAGTCGGAAGATAAAACTAAATGCATAGGACAGGCAATAACAGAATGGCTGCCCCGAATAAAACGCCTTATTGTCCACAGCGAACGTTAACCATATTGATAGATAACACTTCAAACGGTATGATTAGAAGTCGAGATCCTGTTGGTCAAACCGTGTGTGTTTATATTACTGGAGCTGATATCACAAAAGCTTTCACACGTACATGTTGTGTTGTTGATCAACTCCCAGTTCAGAAAGTCTTTCGTCGTTTGTTTATCCATTGTTAAAATGCCAGTCTGTTTACTTTTTAACCCGGAGGCGTGCATAATACAACAAGGACAGATCTATTCCTGAAACACTTCCTGTGCATACGTAATTGCAGCACGACAACTCGGACAAACAACTATCTCAGAAAAGATGTTCTAGCAGAAATATGAACATTCAAGTCCGTAATATATTTCCCATTTTTGTCAGTCTTCATGATTCAAGTTGAACTTGGAAGAAGAATGTCTATGATCTAGAAGCTGTAAGTGCCATCGGGGTAATGTACTATTGGTCAGCGCTTCCAAAAGCCAAGACAGGCGATTACCTCCGCGATCAATCCGTAGTTCTGAGTTCCGCTTGAGCAAGTGACCAACAGTTAACCAGGCATGTGACTGTGCCTAAGTACACTGTGAGTATATACGCCAGCTGGGTATTGAATTATGCGATGCGTCACCGCAAAACCTTCGCACAGGTGCAGAGGTTACCCGGAGTCACGCGAGGGGTTTCTCCTCAGACAGTTGTGACAGTCGATACTCGGGTTCCCCTCCTTTCGATAAAGATTGTATTGATTTATAAAAGAAAATTGGTTTTATTATTAACCATGGCCTCATTGTGCATACGGTAGTTTTTCCTGTGTTGTGCTTATAAGTGGAGAGGGAGAGTGCATGTATAGAGCACAGGTGCAAGTACCACCGATCATAGAGTTACTAGCAACACATGACTGTCAGACGACAGAAACACGCATTTGACCGTACGTGGGGCTCGCGACTGGTAGAGACTGTCTTGTGGACGTGATTGGGTGCGCGGCAAGTGGCAGACCAATCCAGATCCGTCGCGGGGGGATCACTCCAACACAGAGAAGGACAAAGATTGCACTGTCTCTCCTACCAGTCCGCTCCCAGCGTTCTGTAAGATTAGATAACCCCAGTATGGACAGATGCACTGCCCGTTCATAAACAGAGCAAATACTACGACAGAGCAGAGTCACCAATGAATATACAGCTATTAAAGTGACTTTCACTTAACTTACATTAAAGTCAACGGTGATAGAGTGATTTACAGGTGTGCACGTGATTCATCACTCTAAGAACAAAGAAATTGTTTGAAAGTCCTAAGTTCACAAATTTTACCTCTGCATCAGTGTGAATTCTGACATTTTAAAAGTGTAAATGTAGTTTTAAAGTTGAGAAAACCAGTCGAAGATGTTGTCAGCAATGCTGTAAGTTGTCCTTGGGTGTGGAGGTGAGAGAGTCTACCATCATGCCGTGCGCCCCAGGGGACTCCTGGTGCCAGCAGACAGACAGGGAGAGACGCCATCTTGGATTCCACTTGGTGAGTTGGGCTCCGCCGACATTTGTCCAGTTTTGTTATCTTCCACGCCGTTCCCGACGCCTGATTCCATTGTAGACTTTGAGGGGAATCTTCCAGGAGAGTGTGTAGGTACTTACTTTTGCCACTGGTGGCAGGATTGAAAATATTTTGGCCAGTTTATGGCGGGACGCACACCCTATTCTTTACACGGTCTGAGCCAACATTCCACTCTCTGTGACAATCACTCACCCCGTCGTAAGTTACGAGAGGACCGCACAAATCTCCTCAGATAATCTCTAATTCGGCTTGCCTCGTCAAAATCTCTCCGTAATTTTGTAGATCAAACTTTGTTTTATTCATTTCGTGGAACAGTTTTGGGTTATTTGTTGCCAAGTGAGATTTTTGAGGGAAAATATCGGGGAAGTGCGTTACGTGCTACCGACATAAAACCCGCAAGAAGACCAAATTAGCATCCAGCCGGCGCTGACCTTTTAGGTAAACACTGCATCTCTCGCCGTGTTCGACCAATTTCTAACTTTCCTCTCACTTGTTTCTACCACATCTTGCCAAAGGTTTATAGACTATAGAACTCACTACCCAAGTTTTTGCTTTATGGGTTTTCTGTGAACCGACGAAGCTCAGATATTTCCACGAAAGTTGCGTGTTTCGCAAAATGGTGGGTGATTTCGGTGAACTTTCATGGCCGCTCAGTACGATTTATTCGATCGATAACACCACGTCTCTGTCGAAATTGGGAGTGAAACAGAGGCTCCTAGAGGCGTTTTGCGCCACAATTATGACTGTCCCGGTGAGTACAAACTCTCAACATATGGATTAGGTTGTGGAATCGTGATTTTGGACACAGTGGACTTCGGCACGAGCCTAACATATGCTTTGCTACGCACATAATAGCGGGATGGCATGTTGTCTTGCCTGCACTATCACAAAGGGCGTTGCAGCGTGCGCGGGCCTGTAACAACACATGACAAGTTGATTACAACTCTATGTAAGTGCTCCTCAAATCACCTCATGCTAGGAAAAGAACTGATTGACTTATTGCTGTAAAGCCTTTCTAGTATTTTTTAGAAGTCCTATAGCCACTGCCATAGGTTGATGTAATGAAATATGCACCTTGCACTATAGAGTAGGGGCCATCCTTCCACAGATAACAACATTGTTAATATTCTGTAACCATTACTCAATTGAAGAATGTAAGATACGTTGTCATTGTTGACAATTCCATGACACTGACCACTGAAATATCTTGGCGTTGACTATTTTCTTTCTAGAATTTTCTATACATGCGTAGCAACCTCAACTCAACAATGACCTTTGTACATTGCTTTGTCCTGTGATTTGTTATCACAAGGAAAAGTTCCTGTTTTAAACCTGCTGTGCTGGAAATACTACCTCTGTCAAATTGTCATACCAGACCTTAGAATTCTACTACCTCTCAATGATAATTGTACAACAAATCAGATTACCATGTAACCGGATAGCAGTATATGATACTCAATCTCACTGGGTATCAGTGCTCTTTGTTTCCTGAAGGGACTTGTGTTCATGTACATGTTTGTAGCTCACATATTAGCATATCTATATACACAGCCAGAATTTGTCAACATTGGAATGGTGTATTTATCTAGGATTGTGTGTGAAGACTTTTCTTTTTTCTTCTCCTTGGAGACAACATGCCAGGTTGCATGTATTTTTCTGAGTGCAATATGATCAGCATGGGGTTGAGTTGTGCTTCAAAAGCATGTCAAAGGACATTGTGTTTGTCCCCCCATGCAGCACATGCGGCTGTTGTCAAGAGGAACAGTTAGCGGGCCGAACGTGGACACATTGTAATACTTGGGGTCAGGTCGCAGGTAGCTAAACTGCCTGGAATCATTTAAATCCTTGGAATGGGATCATGACATGCCACATTTGCGCCATGTGAAACTTGTCCGTGCTATGGACACACACAAGCCACACCCCTTGCATGTGTGCATGCTGAAATCCTGAACTCTTGGCTCAGGTTTAGCACCCAAGCTACGTATCTTCCACGTTGTTTCCTGTCAGTGTCCCCCAAGAGGGCCTGACACCTCTTTTTCACTGAGATTCCATCCTACGTAATCTGTCATTTATCGCAGACATGCTCACATTATTATGCACCCCATCAGCAGTTGTCCTTGCAGTGCCCTACAAACGGAAGGACAAGTGTACTGACAACCTGTCTATAACAAGAGGAACACCCCAGGTGGTGCAACTTTGAAGGAAAGAAATTTGTTGTATTTTTCATTGCTGGCTTCCATTTTGCAACCAGCGGAAAACTATCACGCAAACTTAACAAATGGAGCCAACAGTAATGTGGAATGAAGCTGACAAACATGGAATGTTTTAGCACCTTGCCATCGTGATATATGTTTCTTCAGTAGAGAAGCAGTGATATCATATTCTGCAATGTCCAGACTTGCTACCTGCAATCACAACATGTCTGTCAAGGCTTCCAGATTACAGACTGAGTATGAAATGGATGTGATATCAGATTCTATGACTCATTGGCTGCATGGTGGGGTGGGTCAGAATGTTGACTAGCACAGTCATCTTCTTGAGCATTGTCTGGTGCAATTTTGCTAGTAGTAAGAGTACATTTATGAATTGAATAGTAGCATAAAAAAAATCCCATTTTATTTTTAATCTTTTTGTAATACAGGACCTGAGTGGGTTGGAAAAACTCCATCAAAATATAACATTTGATATGAAATCTTATTGATTTTTCTCACATTCTCTCTTAAACAGTAGACAATGGCTGTCATTTGTTTGTAATAATTTGTGATTTTCATAGAGAAAGTGCAGATTTTAAACATCTCTATGTATGTATTTCTTATAAATACATATAGTTTCACTGTAGTAAGTTTTGATTAGATTATAGCGGACCCATCCATTATGTTGACACCACCAATACTATCTTAGTTAAAACTTTACAAAACTCCCTACACTTTTTTGGACTTCAAAATCACATGACACTTTCCCACAGGGACTCGTATATGTTCATCATCAAAAGCCCCAAGGCAAACAATCATAGTTAATCTTTCCAAAGAAATTGAAATCCATAAATCCATATTTACTGTGTGGAAATTTCAGCTTTGTTCATAATGACTATAACTTAAAAAAAGTATAAGGCCACACCAATTTTATTTGTTGTTTCTCGAATTTTTAAAGAAAAAAATTAGGTCGGTCGGTCGGAAAAAAGATAAAAAAAGTTGGGGGTAGGAGAGATCAAGGGGATTACTCAAGTTACAGTTAATTTAGGGGGGTCCCTGGTAGCAAAGTCCAAAGTTTGAAGAACAATTATAAATGTACCGTCCAAAATAGGCACACACAGCTACTGGAAATTGAGGCCCATAGTTAATTTGAGAAAGATGAGGCTGTGAAATTTTGTCAACACGAGGTGTGGCCATTAGTATAAAAAGTTTTTTTTTTTTTTTTTTCAAATCAGAAAAAAATAGGGTCGGGAAATCCAAGAAACAACAAATAAAATTGGTGTGGCCTAAGGAATGGATAATACCACGGCACCAGAAAAAGTATATTTGACCAACATATGGTATCTACTGAAATTTTTGCTTGATTTTTTCGCAATGCCATTTCATTCTAGCTAGTAGATATGGGCCTTGGTACAGAAGTCCAATGGTTTAAAAAGAATGTGTCTGAATGATCAACTTATTTCAGCAACAATTTGTCACTTGTAAAATTTAACAATTCAACCAATTTCAACTAATCTGCATGATAAATGACTTAAAAAATGCTCTCATTCCATCACTTACTACAAAGTTGTTAAAGATCTCCTTAATTATGCAAATTAAGTCATGATTTGCATTATTTACATCATTTAACATTCCCCTAAAACCAGGTAATCAATGTAATAATTATGATGTTACTGTCAATAAGCACAATTGAAATATTGATTTTCCTCATTAATTATGCAAATCTTCTCCTAATTTGCATACTTTGTATTAGTTAACCATCATGTTATTCTGCATCAAAGTTACCTCCAGGTCAAAATCATGAAAATCATTCATCCTGTACTGACTTATCCTGTTTCAAAGTCTGCAACTAAAATGCCACTTCAGTTCCTCAAGAAAGATGCTAGAGGGCCCAACTTACGTCACTTCTTCCCAAGCACAAGAGCTATCTACCACCACAAAATCTAGACCATAGCTTACTAGAATCTAGAACATGAGATGGAAAGTGTGAAAGTTATTGACAATGTGTAGAACCATTGAAAGCTGCCAGTGGGCCCCAAATCTACGTGTTTTTTTTGTTTAGTACTAGTAGTAGGACAAGACCTTAATCAAGTACCACATTTCACGACAATCCATTCAAAAATTCTTCACATGTTAAAATACAATTCAATCTCTACAACTGGCTAAAAGAAATGGAGATTAAAGTCCAGACGTTTCGAGTGACATCCATCATTCTTTTTCAGCGTCACTAGAATGAACTGGCAGAACAATTCAATACAAGTACAGCTAACTAGAAAAACTGGTTGAACCACTAACTCCTAAGGATCGTTTGCAAAAGTCACTCAAATGTAAATCATGTGTGCAAAGTAAGAGTTTCAAAATGTCTGGAAGTAAATGTCTGTTTTTCAAATCCAGTTGCAGAGATTGGATTGTATTTGAATATTGTTTACCTGGATGTCTAACCTTCATAAACGTTTCTTCACTTGTGGCTTATGCTGTTAAACTGCACACAAACAAAGACTACCAAAATGTAACAATCACCAATAAGTAGATAAACAGTTCTTTTGAATGCAGTTTTACTGAAAATTCTGAAGAATGGAGGATCTGGGGATTTTCATGTGCTTTCTGTGAAGCCGGAATAATCTGAAAAAGGGACTTTATAATCATGATGTCCTTGGTAGAAGGCTACCATATATGGGGTTATATGACCTCACTGAGTTCACCTCACATGACTTCAAAGTTGTGTTTACAATTCAGTGTTGTCCCATATGCACTTTAAACTTGGTTGTATAAAGGTGGTATTTACTGCAGTAAATGGTTACAGTGTATGTCAATGGCCATTATGAAAGCAATGGACGAAACTTTAAAAGATGATCTTTTTGAAAACTTGGAAAATGTAAATCATGACCTCTGGTAGAATAGCGGAAGGCCAATAGCGCTGACTATGTTAAGTAAATATGTATAATAAAGCTATCTTATTCTTTTGTCTATCTAGTGGTATCTACAATGTTCTATCCCTAAGAACAATAGGGCTAGTCCTGGGGCTATTGTTCTTTTTACTTTGTAGTAGCCCCCTGTTGTGTTTGGCATTATCAAAAGGAAATACAACTGTACTCAAAAAAATTGACGACTTAAGTTTTAAAAGACCAGTATAGAATGTAGGATGCCATTAGCATGAATAAGATTAAAAAGGATTTTTAAAAAAATTTCTTCCAAATTAAAGGAAGTTGAACACCACAGCACTTAGGTTATAATAAACATGAAATACTTTGCTGATGCAACTCAATTTCTGAAAACCAGGTGTATATAAGTAATTGAATTGATTAATTATGATTTACATGAAATTAATAAAATTAGTTATTTCAATGGGCATCTTGAATTCTAAAACTACATGTCTGGGAAGCAATTTCATTCTTCAAGGTGTTGCATAGGTATGTATTAAGGTACATTTGTAAGGTGGATCAGGAGAATTAGAGTCCAGTCTTACAACTAGATACTTTATACATGTCTTTAAAGCTTTGCATGTGGATTGAATTCTAGCACTTGAGACAGTCAGGGGGTGCAGGTGTAATTTCAGATAGGTATGTGAAGCTGGGTGCCCAATGTATGATGGTGCTTTTAAGCCGCTGATGTCAAACCCTGCACTGCAAAAGAACGCAATTATCAAGTGTGTGAGTAGAAAATAAGGTGATGTGCGCTTTGCTGAAAACGTGAGCCTGGAAAAGCAAGGCTGAAAAATTGCACTGCTATAGGTGTATTGAAAAAGCGTTATGCTTTGCCTCAGTTGTTGGACGCCTGCTGTATACATGTTATAAGGGCTTTAAAGCTGTTGGATGATTAATTAATGCATTGTTGGGATAAGATAGCAATGCCAGGTACATCCCATGATGTTGTCAGTTCAAACATGCAGCCTGGCTGACTCATGATTTGTCATAGTTCTGCTTGATGTGTGGATCAATAACTAGGGCTAGACAAAAATGATGTCTTGTTTTTGTCCCAGTTATCTAATCAAGTGTGCACTTTCATGCTCTGTATGTTATGTTTCTGTTTATACTGACAATCCCTTTTCCCTTCTCAACTTCAAGTTGGTCAAAATGTACAAATGCAAAACAAAAATGTAGAAGTTACACATTGACTGGGGTACTGGATCTACTCTCTTATCACTGCTAATTTTGATGGACAGTCTGGATCAGTCTGTTCATTGGTCCTCAGAGAATAGACTGATTCCATAACACTTCTCATCAAATATAGAATTAAAAATTGTTATTATGTGTCCTTTTAGGTATAATAGAGAAACCATA
>NC_049992.1:12369834-12376007 GCF_000003815.2 Branchiostoma floridae | reverse complement strand
TTACTAGAAACATTTGAATAGCTCAAGAAGAACCTTCATGACTGAGTGATAAAAAAACTGTTGTATGAGGACAGGTTATCACTATGGACAGGATTCTTAAAACTTGTGTTTGGGAAAATTAATTAAACCTTAGATGACCAGCAAAAGTAGTCCCAATAGCCAGGTGGTCCTTATGTAGAGGTGATGACTTGTGTTGGTTCGACTGTATAGCAATGACCAGTTGGTCCATATGTACATGTACAGGTGGTCACTTGTGCAGCTTTGAGTCTTTGACCATTAAATTCAATGCTGCTTCTACAATACAGCATACTCTAGTAGTGCTAAAACCATCCCACATATTGGGCATTTGGGTTATGTCGGTCTGATCTACAGAGGGATGACATCCCACCACAAATTTGCCAATTTTCCAGTGATCCAGATTTATGGCCGGCTCTTTACTGCGGACAGTTGTAAAATGGAGAGTTGTCCCACTTTGGAAATGACGCATAGAGAGGTGGTGTGTACATGTAGTTACACCATCTACATCTAGGTCACAGCTACAGCACATAAATCATTGATACAAAAGTCAGGAAGATGTAATCATGGCAAGAGGGCATTCATTGAATAAAAAATCAGCAATCTCCCCATTAAACCTTTATGTGGCTATGTTTAGTTATTTTATTTATTGATTCATCTCAAAACAGGTGGGTGGTCCCTGAAATCAACTTTTGAAAGTTGATTTCCAAGGGGGCCCACCATACATGTAAAACAAGCAGTTAGATCAAAGGACTCCCTTGTCTAGATAAGTTAGATTGAGAGACAATACAGTAGCATTGTAAAGCAATAGGATATTATTATTCAAGTTAATCTGTATCTTTATCTATATAGCCAGTGTAACTGCCCTTCAACGTAACAAACCAGCTAAATGTATCAACTCCCCTCTTAACATTGTAAGAGAGCTAGCCCTCTCCCTGAAGAACACAATGAAATATAGCAGGATGCAGAAGAATGTAAGGTGTGGGCATTTGTTTTGCCAAACAATTGGAATTTGCCTCAGGCAAAATGCGACACTTTGGACAGGCGTAACATGCTTATTGATGCATTAGCTAGTATAGCTTACGTAGGGTAAAGCAGACTTAATGCCATGGGCCTACAGAGTGTACGGAAACAAACACGACAGGTACTAAATATCATGTTGTTTGCACACTTGAGCGTGCACAGAGTTCAACAGTTGGAAATCCAACAGGGAGAGTGGGAAACATGTGGTGCTAGCGGTATATGGTTAGCTGGAGAATTTTTTAGTAGGTTGTCAGGAACATAATTGCGTTAAATTACTATGTTTGAATTTTTCAACAGAAGTGCCAAGTAAGATACCAAAGGTTTGACAAGATTTGTTTCTGGTTTAAGCACTAAAAAATTTGTAAAATGCAGAAATGACACCTCCTCTTTGAAAAAAGATGTTATAAGGTACTTAGTATTGTTTTTTGTATGAAATATTCATAACTTTGCAGTCAACATGGTCAGAAACTTTAGTGCTAATTGCGGAATGATTATACTCACCATTTAGACCAGACAAATTCAGTGTCTTCTTTTATATTTGCTGAGAAAGACAAAATTGTAAATTTATGGAGGATTTGAAATTAAAAAAAAAAAACCTTAAATAGGATAATTTAACTAAAAGGTCTAGTGTAACACATTCAATTTAGAAGCCTCTTGTACATATACAAATGTATGTGTATGCCGACAAGGATGTGAGATATTACTGACTTTAGGCTTAGAGCCTTTAACATGACCAGCTTACTTAGCAAGTAATTGACAGTCATTTGATGAATAAGTCACTATATCACACACACCTTGACATTTTCTGGTCAAAAGTATTGTACTTTGATTGGAAAACGTTGGTTAGATCATCCATGCGTTTACTTTCACCTTACATCAACACTCCTGAATAACTTAATCTTCAGGAAGATTTAAATTATTGGTGCAATGAGATGGTATGAAAGGTGGCCAAGGAATATAGCCAGCCAGCCCTTTGGCCAGTTAATCTCCTTGGCTAGCTTTGATACTACCATATGGCACCGGCAAATCTGCCTGGAGATTAGAATAACTCACCTTGCGACCCTCAGACCTTTAAACCAATGAAATGGTCAATGTAAACAGGTAAAAATGTATGAAAGAATAATGATAAAGAAGAAGTTTATTTCAAGTGTAATAATAATAATAATGACAGTTACATGTATCTTTGGTGAAATCTGTTGAGGTCAGTTCTCAATGCAGACACTCATAAATTATATTATAGGCTAGATGGTATTGAAAAATATAAGAAACTCTTTGAATGAAACCTGTTGACATAGTCTTATACATGTAAGTATGATTTTCCAAGGCCTCAAATTCATAACTTACAAAGTTCTAGCCTTTATGTACCAACGTACTTGATTACCAGAATACACATTTTGTATATGAAACTGTAGCAGTTCATTGCTGAGAATAGTCAAATCTACATTATGGGATTCCCATAGAGTAACTTTTCTTATGCTGTTTCCCCTGCAGATGTGTCAAGATGGCCTCTTCCACCTTGGACTTTGATGCCGTGCCAGACTCAATGGTTATTCCAGCTGAGTTGGAGGTCAAGCGATCAGGTGTATCTACCAAAAATGGTAAGAAATATCACATTATTGATATTGTTACACTTATGTTGTTTGGTTTTTGCTGTTTTACACTTTTTATGGTCTTTTTGTAGTTTTGGCAGGATCCTTGTTGGTTGATGGAATATTTTAAGCCTCAGTGTTGGTGTACATATGAAAGAAGTTGAATGTGTATCGTTATTTTATATTTATTTTTACCTTTTGCAGGAGTGTGGTGCAAACGGAGTATTCCTAAAAGTGTCAAGTATGGACCTTTCAAAGGGGAGAAGAAGAAGAAGTCTCAAGTCACAAATCCTGATTACATGTGGGAGGTGTGTTTTGGTACATTATTTCTTCCCACACCTTCTAGTGTATAGTGGCAGTACCCATCTCCATTGCTATAGCCCTTGGGCCACACAGGCTTCTACAGTAGAGGCTAATGTACTGGTACTGTGGTAGTAGTGTGTAGTCAACTCTCATACTAGTACTGTTTGCATAATCGTTGACTTCTTAGCAGAGAAGGTACAACCATTTTTCAGGTCTTTGATATGAACCCCTAACCTTCTTAATGAAGGCATACTCTGTAACCACAAGGCCATTCCAACTAGTACAATTAGTGGTGTTGCTTTTGTAGTAACAGTAACTGTTAAGAAATTATAATCTATAAGTCCCTGAGAACCCTTCAAATATGTAATCAGCAATTTTTTCAGAAGTTGGGTCATCTTCTTGTAAATCTTGAGGAAAGCATGAATTTAAGTTTTGCAGTGTACCACTTCGTGATTGTTTATCAATTTGGAGTCCCAGCAGTCCTTAATTCTCCCCTAGCTTTGGGCAAGAATTGACCTTGACCTTTAGCCATCATCCTCTGGTGTCGCGTACTTAAGATTCCATAAAAGGGCACTCACAAAGCTTCAGTGTGATTTTAAGAAATCACATCTTATCTAGATCTTATCTTAGACCTATCTCTTTTAAGACAGCATTTATTTTGGATTTTAGGGATATAATTACAGTTATTAGTTAGTATAAATGATAAGCTGTATTGTGAATCTGCCTATGTCAGTGATTTTAGTATTTACCTGTAAAAAAGTATGCACCAATTCAACTTATGGCAGGGATGTACTTTTTTTATCTGATCATAAATGATCAAATAAACTAGTCATTCGTTCATTTATTGATTCATTCAATCATCCAATCCTTTCTTCCTTTATTCCTCGTCCTTGGGAGAGCATATAAAATTATATTCCCTTATATACAAATATTAGAATATGCATGTTATGTAGTAGCGTCCCTCGTGTACATGTATGTACAGTACAGTAACATAGTGCAAACAATTTCTACACACAAATGAATTTTGACTTGTTCTACACTCTCGAAGTACTGTCCTGCACAAACTGTTATGCACACGGTGGATACGCCCCGACTTGACTTGCACCGCTCTTAACCTTAGTCCTGTGCTTTTGTATGTAAACAAACTTTGACCCCTCTTACACCTCTCTACAAATGACAACCTTGTGCTTCTGTTAGTTTCTGCAGTCACATTCATTTTAACTTATTCAGTACTTTTTCTCCCAGATCCGTACAGGCAAAGGCTGGTTCTGTGTGGATGCCTCTGATCCCACCAAAGGGAACTGGATGCGCTATGTGAACAGTGCCCGGTACTTTGAGGAACAGAACATTGTAGCCCTGCAGCAGCATCAGAGGATCTACTACAAAACCATCAAGGTAGAGACATGTACTTTAAGTTATTAACAAATCGTGTATGATACAAAATCTGA
Organism: Branchiostoma floridae; assembly: GCF_000003815.2. Lineage (NCBI taxonomy): Eukaryota > Metazoa > Chordata > Leptocardii > Amphioxiformes > Branchiostomatidae > Branchiostoma > Branchiostoma floridae. The sequence goes on along the minus strand of NC_049992.1, from coordinate 12,371,629 downwards.
AGAACGTGTATTGTTAATAATCATTTGAAGCATTGTCAAGATATTTTTTCAGGTTTTCAATATTATATTATAAATTGTCTGCTATTGTGTAAGACAATGAGATGTATAGAATATTTCAAAACTATTTGAGTTCTGCAACCTCGACCTAAGAATCCGGCACGCCAGAATCCGGCACGCCAGAATCCGGCACGCCAGCATCCGGCACTCAACCAAGCCAACCCACCCACCCCTTTAATTTCCAACAAAGTGCTGTCTGTGCCTTCACATGCTTTCTTCTGGCACATTTCATGATAGAAGGAACTTGAACACTGATTAAAACCATTGATTAAAGCCAGTTTATGTAGAAAACAACAAAAATTTGTTTGCCTTTCAAACATATGATAAATTTTGACAACAGTCAGTCCTCTTGATTGTAAGCTTTCAATGAAACAATCTCACATAAATTATTCTAATCCTCAGAGACTCCTATCAGGATGAAATGGTACTGCAGGAAACTGCACAACAATGGCTGCATTTGACTTGCAGAGCAAAAGTTGTAGCCAAATCCACATTCAGTGCATGCCCTTCCAGTACGTTCGGCTGTGGAGTTCTAAAGGCCCAAAATCAAACCTGAGCATCAGGCAGCCAGCACCAACCCATGTGCCAAAAATCATCGCAATCGCACATTTCAGTTTGGAGATACAGTGCCAGAAACGCCCCATGCACACACAAAAGGCAAGCTGCAGTGTCATGTTCAAACACCAGGAGGCCCCAAATCAAACCTGAGCGTCAGGCACCAACCACCAACTCATGTACCAAAAGTCATTGCAATCCAAGGATTGGTTCTAGAGATATAGCTTATCCCTTCCATTGACTCCCATGCTACTGAAAACTATACCTGCATTTCATGCAGGTAATGATCTGGATGGCAAAGCAATTCATTATTACTCCTTTTTTGTCTGCTCTGACGCCAAAATTTTCATATGTTCAGAGTAGTACGGCTGTAGACAAACCTTGATTGACATGATATATATAGCCACAGATATAATATAAACATTACATGTTGCTGTGTAGGCAATGTGTAAACTTGATAAATGCAGTCACATGTATGTGCAGCGCTCAAAATACCACCTGCATATGCAGGTTAGTGCAGGTAAAATTAGGGCTGTGCAGGTTTTTCTGGTGTCTACCTGCACCTAACCTGTACTGGTCCATGTACTGGGTTTTATACATATCAATGCCCTATGATGTAGTTGTATGTGGATTGCATTGACTGTTACAACCTATAAAGTATTAAAAAATAGCAATGGTTCCTGAACAATTTCAGTATGGTCCATCCTTCCTAAATTCAGAGTGGTGCAGGTAATTTTCATTGTTACCTGCACCAGTGCAAGTATGCAGAAAAAAGTACTTTGATCATGATGAGCCCTGATGTTTTTTCGTTATCAACAGGAGATCAAGCCAGGGGAGGAGCTGTTGTGTTGGTTCAACTCATCCGATACAGCACAACAGGAGCTTGCCATGGAACATGCTGGAAAACCAAAAGCAAAGAAGAAATCCAAGTCTTCTAAGATATTCGGTAAATCGTCTTTGGACAAGTTTTAAGACATTAAGTGATTGGTCCCTTAATCTGTGACCAGCAGACTGAACTGTGAATGTAGAATTTTATAAGATTTGGTACATTGATGAAGGTTAAATATTTATGTGACATGATACCCAAATATTACTTAAGCAACTGGATAAGTTTTGTAAATAGTCAGATATTTCTGTGACTGTTTCTTACACAGTTATTAACCAAACTATGAATTGATGTGTT
>NC_049992.1:12368919-12369720 GCF_000003815.2 Branchiostoma floridae | reverse complement strand
TTTGGTGTACTATTTTTTTATAGATGGTAAACATGGGACATCTAATGATATTTTTGGTATGACATTTCTCAGGAAAAGTAGTGGAAGAAGAGGAAAGGAAAACAAGGGAAACAAGGGAAAGCAGCAGCAACTGCCATCAAGTCCTCAAGCTCACAAGAGGACCTTACTGCTGACACAAGCGTTGAAGAAACAACTTTCGACGAGAGTGAAGCCAAAACAGATGACTCACAAGAGGCTGACACTGGTACTGAGGTATCTGAAGAGACAGCTGAGGAAACGTCTGTGGACCAGGAGTCGGAGACTCCAGACGAAGATGACCTCCCCATAGCATCGCTACGGAAACAACAACAGGGAACACCCTTAAAGAAGAAGGAGGAAGAGGAAACCTCAGATGATGAGAAGCTTGTGATTGATGAGGAAGGCAGCGGTGATGCAAAAGAGGGAGGGAAAAGCAGCGAGTCTGCTAAACAAACAGTGCCGAAACCTTTCCCTTGCACGCAGTGCGGGAGGAATTTCTCCACCAAGCAGGGTCTGGAGAGACACATACGAACCCACTCGGGGGAGAAGCCTTACAAGTGTTCGCACTGCGGGAAGCAGTTCACCACTTCGACAAACATGCGCCGCCACGAGAGGCTGCACACGGGAGACAGACCACACGTGTGTCCGGAATGCGACCACGCCTTCATACAGAAAGGAGACTTGAAGAAGCACATGGTGTCTCAGCATGGAAAAGAGGAGGCAGACAGTGTAGAGGAGTCCGAGAAAGATAGTCAGGACAATGGTCCAGTCCTCAGAGTGGTA
>NC_049992.1:12367036-12368678 GCF_000003815.2 Branchiostoma floridae | reverse complement strand
TATGACTCGCCATAGGAAGCTTGCCCATGAGAGGGACCAAATCATCCGGAAGAAGAAGATACTTGTAGAAGAGCTCCTGGAGGAAGGTGAGAGGCCAAAGAAGAGGAAGAGAGTTAGCCAGGGGGATTCTCCAAGAAGTCGGTCCAGCACCCCTGGAGCTCACCCTGGCAAGGGTGAGGATGCTGCGCAGTACCTAGATGGGAGACTTGAACAGAAAGAAATCGGAAAGCTGTCCCCCAAACGGATTGTCGATGGCAGTTCATCCAAGAAAAAGAGCCCGATTCGGTCTGGACACACAGTGAAGATTCACGTACCGCGTGCCGTCAGGCCACCAACCGGGACCCCTAATCGTGGTCCACAGCACATGAAGTCGTCAGGCATGGTTCCCATCAGTCCATACACACAGGTCCATCCGGGTAGCTCACGAAAAGGCGCTGCTGCAGTGCAGATCACGTCTCCCCCTTATGGCAGTCCTCAGTACATGTCAGGTAAGGGGAGGAGGATGTTGGAGCCACCACCAGCTCATTCAGGTCCCCTGGTACCACCACACCAGTCCAGCAGCAACAGGAGAACAGACAGTCCGCCACTTCGATCACTGACCGCCAAACAGTCGCAGGGTCAAAGAGACCAACAGCTTGCTCATATGCACCAGAGAGGCCGTGCACCACCAAATGTAGTTGTTGGAGATCAACATTTGTCTCCGATGCATCGCCCAAAGCAGCGTGCTAGAGCTCCAGCACCACCCAATGTTGTTATGGCACAGAAGGCAAGTTTTCTAGCCAGGGGCGCAGCTGGTGCTGGTCCAAGAAAAATGGCTCCCTCTGCACAAGCCAGGAATATCGCTACAGCGCAGCAGCAGCAGCCAAAGCAGAGCGCCTCCAGGACACCCACCATTGCACAAGTCGCCAAACATTCCCCAGCACTTCAAAAGATGTATGCCGCCTCGTTTCCAGACAGGATGGTCAGCCCTTCTCAAAACATCAGATCACAGCAGCTCAGCTACCTAGCTAGTCGAGTAGGAACTGTCCACCATGGGTCAAATACCCAAGGCCCCTTTGGTCAGTCCACGCCAACTTTGCAACAGTTTCAGTCTTCATCACCACATCAGTACTCTAGTACTAGTCAAGGGGCAAAAGTGCCAAGTGCATTATGGTCAAAGGGCAAGTCTTTGTCAAGGGAGACCCAACCCTACAGGATGAAACCTAGTCCTGAGCTTTATTCTCACATGGTCGAGAGCGACCAGCCATTGGATCTGTCTGCACCTTTGAAGAAGGCGCTTCAAGAAGAGCTGGTTTTTACAGATGACGGTGTCTTGGATCTCAGCGGTAAGAAACAAGTTGAAGTGAAGCCTGCAAGACAGCAACAATCTTCATCTGGTCTGGACTTGTCTGATGCAAATTCTGTGGCTTCATACATCAGCCGAGTGCCGCAGTATGAGAAGGCCTCCAGCTACGTCTCTGGTTCAAACTCAGCAAATGCAGCGTCTGGCCGGAGCGCCAGCCCATCATTCGGTCTAGGTAACCTGTTCAAGTGTAACGTGTGCCACACTCCGTTCAAGTCCATGAAGGACATGAACCAGCATGTGGCGGCACATGCCAAGGAGTGGCCCTTCAAGTGCGAGTTCTGCATCCAGCTCTTCAAA
>NC_049992.1:12365489-12366936 GCF_000003815.2 Branchiostoma floridae | reverse complement strand
ATGGAGTCAGCAAGACCTTCATGTGCTCCCTGTGTAACCGCGAGTTTGGTTTCCTCGGCAACCTGCAGAACCACCAGAGGGACGTCCATCCCAACATGCCTTGCAGCTACACCGTGCTCCAGCCTGGTGCCCTGCGGCCGCAGAACTTCACCGACCCCAGCAAGTCGACTCCGAAGAAAGAGGAGCTGAAGCGGCAAACCGAATTCGGTTCCCTCATCCAGTCGCCGAAGAAGGACCAAACGGACGGAAAGGGGAAGATCTCCCCTGTCAAGCCGGTGGACACATCGCAGGATATCAAGAGGAACTTTGCAGGATATGCTATGAACATCATCAACCCAGAAAACCCCTTCAACAGGCCTCCACAGCTGCAGACATCCCTCTACAACAGTGCCATCAAGTGCACCAAATGTGGAGCCACCTTCGAGAGTATGCCCAACCTGCACATGCACATCATTGGTGAGTGAAATTCAAACTTTTGTCCACTGGGAAATGTTAAGGGTTTTCTGTGTGAGGTGTTGTACAAGTTGGTAATAAGAATATTGTGTAGACTGTAAACAATAATGTCATGATATTGTTAGGTGGGCCCTTTAAAGGAAAAACAATTGACTGATTTGTTGGTACATGTAGATAGATAAATTGATTGGTTAATTGACTGATCTATTAAAAAATGAGACTGCTATGTCTTGACTGTCATTGAACCTTTGGCCCTGAAAAAAAAAGCTACAGATTGTCACGAATAGATCAAATCTGTCAAGCACGTACATTATAATGAATGTTTATGGACCAGGAGCTACGTGTTGTTTATTTCTGTGTGTATTCTGTTTGTACAGATTGTGCAGAAGGTAAGAAGACCTCTCCTGGTCCTAGCCCAGTGAAGAAGGGTTCCCCAAAGAAACCTGCCCAGGACAGCCTGGTCAAGAAGCTGGGGGGACCCCGGAAGCTTACTGATGGGGAAATGGCAGCCAACAAGATCAAGAAGAAGGCCAAGAACCTCAGCAAGATGAACCAAAAGAGGAAGAAGGCTCAGCAGTTTCAGGTAAAACTGATCATGGAAGTCTCAAGATCCCAAACCTTCAGGAATTTAGGTGACAAGGACTGCTCTTGTGATGTTGAAAAGTTGTTTAGAAAATAGGGCAAGATGGAGCTTACATTTTTTTTTAAGGAAGTCATTTTACCTGTCTTTACTTGCTTTCTTCCTTTAATGCAATGTTGATTCTTTTGTTAGATGCATTTATGTAAGATATTGGCTAATACCCATCTTGTTCACCATGAAAAGTAGTCTAACTTCTAACAAAATCAGAAGCATCATTGTTTGTAATTTTCCATGCATCTGTACTAAAATCATTACAGTTCACTCATGGCAATCAGGTAGCTTATCTCTAATGATTCGTGTAATTTAATCAGTTATGTGTATTTAATATTTTGATGATTACTTCCAGATTACGTA
>NC_049992.1:12362939-12365312 GCF_000003815.2 Branchiostoma floridae | reverse complement strand
GAAGGAAGACGAGAAATCCAGAGAGCTCAAGGTGATTTACCACACCAACAGTTTCTTCTCCTTCATTAGAAATGTTTAGTATTATTAGGTCAATCCTTCAGAGCATGCTAGCATTTGCCCATCTTTGATTATAAGATGAATTTCTACACTGTTTTCAGTGCAATAGACCAGCTCCAAAGTATACATTCATGATGACATTGTGTGGTACCTGGATACATTTCAAGAATCTAATGTTGTAGTATTTGTATTTTTTTTACAATGAAAGCAATTCAGTACACTGGGTCAGCCTAGGTAATTGTGCTGGTAATGGCTGACCCACATAAATACAGACATACCTACATAAAAAGTGACTACATTTCCCCTGACAGGTGGAGGTAACTTTGTGGAAGAGGCCTCTCTTTAGATGCTGAATCAATCAATAGGTTTTAAGCTAACTTTGATTGCTGTTGTCTGTCTTCTTCAGGAGCAGCACATGTGCTCCAACTGCAAGAGGTCGTTCACCTACCTGGCCAGCCTGCGGAAGCACCAGCAGTCCTGTGACAAGAAGTTTGCAGCAGCTGCAGAGGGGAGAGCAGACGCAGCCACCGCAGCCACGGCCGTCCCCGCTCTGAAGAAGAAGAGGAGTAAGGGCAGGAAGCTGGTTCCAGTAGATGGAGAGAGCACAGAAGACTCCATGTTGGAGACAACAGAAACGGAAGACACAGGGATGGAGGAATACGGAGAGACCTCTGAAGAAGGCAATGCTCCTCCTACCAAGAAGAAGCGAGTTATTGGCTGGAAGGGTGGAAGGCGAAAGAAGAGGAACTTCTGGTGGAAGAAGAAGCGTTCGCAGATGAAGGGAGAAGATGGCATGGAGGAGGGTGACCCCCAGGGAAACGGGGAGGGCTCCCAGATCCTCAACATCATGAGGTCCATGAGTGATGAGCTGCAGAGCCCCACTGAGCAGCCAGAGGGCGCACCTTTCGGAAATGGTGGAGAACCATTGATACAGGGGGAGCAGGAAGCTGGGACGCCAGGGCCAGGAGGCGACTACAATGAGGAGATGAAGGTTTTTGATGCCATTGAAGGGATCGCAAAGAAAGTAAGTGGAGGAAAAGACTCATCTACTAAAGGCGGTGCAGGGAAGAGCAACGGAGCAAATAGTAACAACAACAACAACAATGCCAGAGGAAACCGAGTGGCGAGGACCAATGTGCCTTCAGCGTCCGCTGCTAAGGTGGAGACGGGACAGGGGGACGCTGCAAAGCCGTCGACCAGTCAGGGGCCGTTCATCTGCGGAGACTGCGGGTCGGAATTCCGCGCAAAATGCCACTTGGTACGCCACAGCAGCGTCCACATGAACAGGCCCTACAAGTGTAAGATATGTCACCACTCGTTCGCAGCGCAGCACAACTATGACAACCACATGAGGCTGCGCCACAAGAATGCAGCGGTCAAGGTGGAGAAGAATACAACAGTCAAAGTGGAGAAGTCTTAGCCAAGAGTAGTGTTCATTTACAGGTTTTCTCATACTTGTGAGCATGGACCAAAACTTGATCATTCTCAGGAATGAGTAAGACTCATTCTCAGTCTTGTACTTATTGTTTGAAAGTTAAGTTGACTCTCTTTTCTCACCAACATGTAAAAAGAACTTTTCTATTCAAAGAACAATTACTGATTAAGCTATTCACAGGACGTATTGTTGTTTACCGCTTTCTATTTATTTATTTATTTGATCATAATAATCACTGGTAATTTACGGGTTAATTTATGAAGTGTATTGTAAAATTCCACCTTGCTGTGATTTTGGTTTCGAATTCCTCAACTACTGGTCTAAGAGTACAGTATATTGCTTATGAGCAAGTGTCTTTTGAATTCTGTATTTTGTGGTACCACAGTCATTTTTTAGATAAGTCTGTTTTTCTAAGTTGTCTTGATCAATAGATTTTCCATAGAATTACAGCCTCGCTACTTAATAATTCTGATGTCTTTTATGAGGCAAGTCCATGTTTTGATCAAAGCATTGTGTTTTGCATTACTCTATATAGTTTTCCATTTAGTGGTGACAACATCCATTTAAGAAAGTTCAAATGTGATTTATATGTGAGGTCTAGGCAACAATAAGCAACTTTAATACCTCGTTTTGCTTTCGAGATGTATGAAGGCAGCATGCTTTTGTATCTTATATCTCTCCTTTAGACGGCATTAAGATGCTTTGCCGGTCTGTCAATTTTCAAAAAACAGTCAGTCGACACTCTTGAGATTAGTTGTTCTTGCCAGTCCAATTCAAATCATTTTAGCGTGAATGTTTGTATATTACTGACCAATGCAAATAGGCCATTTGGTTATGAAATTAGAAACATGCGCAGTACTGACCATACAAGCTTGCCTACT
>NC_049992.1:12336789-12360363 GCF_000003815.2 Branchiostoma floridae | reverse complement strand
TCAGTAAAAGATGATGAATTGGCCACTCTTTGATTCATTTATTTTGTAACCTTAAGTGTAAGACAGGCAACTATAGATGCAAAATTGTCAAGATTTCTGGCCAGCACATTAAACTGGTATTGGTCTAAGGATGCCTCAATGTACAAAATCAACCATGGTTCACAGGTAACATAGATTGCTTAAGTTGATCACATGTTAAACTCAGGTGAAATATTTTACATGTGGTTGAATTGAGTTTAATATATACTGTATGGGAAGAATTCCAAAGGTAATATAACATAACTTTCAATGATCTTGTCAATTCCCCTGACATTATTGTCAATGCCAAAGGATGGAAGGAATGTTTTTCTAGATGCCTCTGTAAAATATCTATTATACCGCTAGCAGCTTTTGCAATATCTATATATCTATAACGTCACATACATAATATATGATATATTTGATACTAGGAGTAGGGTTTAGACTCACTATGCAATGCACATGTAGTGATGACTGCACTTCTTTGTTGCTTCCCCAAATGCCTTGTTTAGCATATCCTCAATCATTCAGGAGTATAATGTTCAGCATAAATTAACTGTTGTACAGTCACAAATTACAGTGTTGTGAAGTTTGCTTTTGAAGTAGTTTTTTTGGCATGGTTAATAAAATTGTCTTAGACAATGGGTTTGGTTATTGTGTCAAACTGAAGTGTCAGTTACTATAGGCTGCTAATTCATCTTTATTGATAGCAAGGAATTATAATTACTGTTACAATAATGACTAATGAAATGAGAAGTAAGACAATCATACATTTTGTATACACTGAACAAGTTATAGGTATCTGAACTCTATTTCTGCTCAAGTTTTTTGGCCAAATTTTTTCTGAGATAGGTAAAATACCTGTTCTGGTGGTCTCCATTCATGCAAGGTAGCTTTTCAAATCTTCACATGCAAAAAGATCCAATTTCACTTGCAAAACTGCCATGGGGACTGATGCCACACAGACCACTAGATCTGGCCCTGGTACTGAATGTTATTCACATGCAAATATGTTGTGTGTCCATTGTAGTGAGTAAACATGCAACAAAAGTTATTCCCTGAACGGAACACCATTAAATGACAGTAACTGGGACCCAGTCATTTCCCTTCCTGTATCTATATGAGTACAAGCTGGGTACTTGGAGAGGTGATGGTGATTGCACATCTAGTTGGTTTGTGTTTTCCGCATGCAAAGAGTTATGCTTGCATTTGCGGCAATGCCGGACAGCAAATGATATTGCAACAATTACAATGATACAAATAAAACTAATGATAACTACAGAAGCTGTAGTATTTAAACCAGGGAGTAGAGTATCCAACTTCCCTCTTTGTGCAGGGTTATGGATAATTTCTGTAAATGTTTGTGTCTTTAAGTTAGTAGTATTTGGCTGTGCTGTGTGCATATTTGTGGTTGGTTGTGTTGTATGTGTCTTTGTCGCTGTTGATTGTGTTGTGTGCGTCTTTTTTGTTGTTGGCTGTGTTGTGTGAGTCCTTGTGGTGGTTGGCAATGTTGTGTGAGTCCTTGTGGTAGTTGGCTGTGTTGTGTGAGTCTTTGTTGTTGTTGGCTGTGTTGTGTGAGTCCTTGTGGTGGTTGGCAGTGTTGTGTGAGTCCTTGTGGTGGTTGGCTGTGTTGTGTGAGTCCTTATGGTAGTTGGCTGTGATGTGTGAGTCTTTGTGGTGGTTGGTGGTGTTGTGTGAGTCCTTGTGGTTGGCGGTGTTGTGTGAGTCCTTGTGGTGGTTGGTTGTGTTGTGTGAGCCCTTGTTGTGATTGGCTGTGTTGTGTGAGTTCTTGTGGTGGTTGGCGGTATTGTGTGCGTCCTTGTGGTTGCCTGTGTTGTGGTTTTCTGAGTGGCTGTTGCAGTTGTTGGCAACAATGTTCTTGTTGAAGCTTGGGGATGGATCGGGGTTGGTGGCAGTTCTGTTGTTATGACCCTCATTGTTGGTGATGCCAATTTTGTTGTTGATGAAGTTGACTGTGCAGAATCAGATGTACTTTGGGTTGTTCTCACTGGCGTGATGCTGCTCATGCCTGTAGACTCTGTTGCAGCAGTTTTAACACTTCTTGGGGCTGAAAAGTAGAACACACGATGAAATAAAATTGTCAAAATTGAAACCATCACAAAACTTTGATTAAGTTACCTAAACATTTAATCTGATTTCCTTTGTTCATGTAGGCACATTATTGCTACAATTCTTTTTGCCAATTGTTAAAACCTGAAATTTATCCTTTGCATCAATAGAAAAAAAAATACGCAAAAAAAGCCAATGACAAAGTTGTCTGAAATAAACATTTCTTTATTCCACAAGACATAACAGATAATGTTGTTATTTCTGTTTAATATTACAACAAGCTACAAATCAATTTTGACAATGGCAAAAATATGCCTAACATTACAATATTACCTACATTTGTAACGTCATACATGTATGTCGCAAATTGGTATTAATGCGACAGTCTACATATATCAAACAGTGTTTAATATTTATGCTATATCACTCTTCATGAAAAAACATCACAAATATTGACCAACATGTTTCTTAGAACAATAATTCCAAAACAAAATTGTCATTTAGTGTTTAACAATCCTGTAGCAATCCTTATGTTACTGGATACAAACAATTTGACTTGGCATAAATGCCTCCAATGTTTGATAGTTGTCCTGTTTATCATAAGTGTGTTCAACCTATGTAGGAAATGCTAGATGACACCCAAAGCCTCCTTCAAGAGCAATTTTATGGGATACATCATTTGAACAAAACAATAACAAAAATAAAAGCTAAAAAGATGATAAGACAAAATATCGAGGACCTATCTAAAACGAAAGTTTTAAGGATTGTTTTTTCATAGACATGCATGATAGACATGCAACAATGATGTATTAAATATGCAACTGAAATTAAAGAAAACTGCCCTTAAGAGAAATCATTGTCTTATATTGGTTCAACTAAAACTAAAAGTACAGTATAGTTTACTTTAGAATGTTGGAACAAAGCCACACCTGATATAGACAAAACGTTATAAGTTCTTGTTATTTCAAATTGCATGTCTTAGCTTATTGCACCAGCCAACAGGGCTAAAGCCTGAAGGGCGTTCAAAATGTCATTGGAAAGCAGTAAACTAGCAACTTACAGCTCAAAGTATTGAGAAGACGTACTCATGTTGATAATTTCAGCAAGTTTCTATTTTACAGGTCCTAATAATGCACAGTACTGCTGGACTTCTTGTGGGAATACATGCACTGGTGATGTTCTCAAGTCTTTGGCAATATACAGATTGCACGCTTTTGCTTGAGTCATAAAATTTAAAGTTCAACAAAAAGTGTAGATTGGCACTAAAAAAACAGACTCCATGGAATAAAGATAGTCTTAATGCATGCATCAAAAGTGCAACAATGGGGACCAACACTTCTTACCAAGAACACTAAGCCATGCCTACTGTGTTTGATTCTGAAATATATGATGCTGATGCCACTGCCTCACTTCTAGATGGACAGAAGAGTCTTTTCTTCACAACTACACCTACAACAACACTTGAAACAACTATCAAAACACCACCACCTATAATGATCCAGACCCAAAAGGGTATCTTTTGAGTAGCAGTTGGTCCTGAATTGTCTGATACACCACAGTTATTGTTTTGCTCACTTGTATCTATGCCTGGGGTGCCGTTTGTTCCAGTGCTGGTGTTGGCTGGGTCTGTGGCAGTTCCTAACAAGGCAAGGGTCCAGCCCTCTAGAACTCCTGTAAGAAAAAAAAATTAAGAAAATTTTTCTTTATTCTCACAGTTAAAAGATTTGAAATATACAAAGCAAGTATAAAGCAAGTGTGCATAAACTTGATACAACAAAAGGAGAAAAAAGTGTATGCCATGGAGAGTTGCCAGGTTTTATACCTACCTGTACTCCTGAGTTGAGGATATGTTTTCTGAATGGAGAGTTGCAGTATGCTACGTACTTACCTGAACTACTGAGTTGAAGATGTGTGTTCAGCATGGCGAGTTGCAGTGTGCTAAGTACTTACCAGTACTACTGAGATGAGGATGTGTGTTCTCTATGGAGAGCTCCCAGGTGCCTACAGCACTCTCCCCCCAGTGGTGCAGTGTCATGAACGTCCACTCCAAGTCTGCCTCCATGTCCGTGGCTCTCCCAGGAACGATGTCGGAAACAGTGCCCCCTGGGGAGGTCAGTCTGATCTGCAGGTGGCCGCGATGGGGGAAGGTGATGCGGACGGTCAGTAAGACGTGCTCCAAGTAGTTGACCACACAACTGTTCTGTTGGACAGTGATGCTCGTGTGGACTTCACCACTTTGTGGAATGTTCATCCTGGAGTGAAGAAGAGAAGCACAAATTACAAATAATATACTTGTAAGCATAGGAATGATGGCACATCTATGTGGGATTATCAAGAGAAAGAGATAAGAAAGTCATTTAACATGCTGTGTTTCTTCATTCTTGTGTGAGTTGGATATACAAAGGATCAACAAGGATCCAAGTAGACAAATTAATCTCTGTGTGTTTGTGTTCATTTCCACAAGTTTGTTTACAAGCATAAAGGCACAGCACCAAAACACACGTCTGCATTTGAGTGGATGGCATTCAGCACCAGGGACAGGTATGGTTGTGTGAGTATGCATGTTTGAGGGTGTTAATGTTCAATTCCAGGTAATGTTACAAGTGTGTGCCGAGTGCCAAGCAGGTAACTACTATCTTGGCCTGTGAGTGGATTGTATTCAGCACCATGGACAGAATCAGAAGAATTTGCACGCCTCATGCCCTACCTGTGTATGTGTGCCTCAGTGTTCACTTTCAGGCACAAGTACAAGTCATAGTACATAGCACTAAGTCTCTTTGTAAGTGGATGGCATTCACCACCAAGGACGGATCCAACTGAATGTGTATGCATGCTTGTGTAATATGTGCATCAGGCGTCAGGTTTAAGTACATGTCACAGTAAACAACACAAAGTCTATTAGTCTGTAATTAGATGCCATTCAGCACCAGAGACAGGTATGACCAAGTGCATGTATTTGTGTGTTAAGTTCCAAGTGCATGATCATAGACAACTGTTAGTAGACTGCACCCAAACAGGTCACTTTTGCCTGTGAGTGGATGGCAATCAGCACCAGGGACAGATACAGCTAAATGTGCATTCAAGTCATAACTGCCATATCACTACAAGAAACATCACTGTAGAGGCATTTTAAAGATTGTCTTGAACACCTATTAATATCTGAAGTCTATACACCTCACGATTGCTGATGTTCACTTAGAATGCATGTACCTTTCTCAAGGTGGAGGTATTATAATGGCATCAGGTGGAATTTTGAGAGTCGATGTTATCATGCTAATTCTGCATATCTTTTATGGTTGTTGCTTTACCTTACACCTTGTTCAGTGCAGATGTCTTGCTCTGGGACACAGTTCCAATTTGTGGCCATTTCTGTCAGTTGTCCAGCATCAAGGAGACCAAATCCACAGTAGTCACTCACTGGTTAGGAGGGGGAACATTATACAGACACAGTTATGTCAACATACAGAGTACTGAAAACAGTAGAGAATTATAATAGACTCATAAAATCTCAGAGGTCATAAATGTAAAATGAAATCTAACAGTGTATAAAGGTTGCTGTCTTTATGTATATGAATGGAATGGACTGCATATAATATGATAACAATAAACTGCAGCTTACATGATAGATATATGACTTCTGACAAATATTAATCATTTTTGTGAGCTTGTTATTTCATTCATTATTGTGAATTTCTCTTTTATTTTGCCTATGTATTTTCTTGCCAGCCTGTGGGACCAATTTTGGATCCAGACCAAGCCAACATTTCTATCATGCCAGTTTCTGGTTGCACCATCTTCTCTCTCATTCTCTCACTTTACAATATTCAAATAACTACATACACATAACAAGACAAACAAGCAAACAAACAATACCTTCCTTTACATAGAGGTGAATATATTTGCCTTTGGCATTGTTTGTAGATTTGAGCTTTGGACCTTTGACAGATACAGGTAGAGAAAGAGATTGGACTTACCTCTGAATCCAGCAGAGTTTTCCTTCCAAGTCTGACCACAGATCCCAGTGCTCCTGGAGGTTCTAGTCACTAGATGTTGGACATCTCGTACTGACAGTTGGTCACTGAAACGATAAAAGCTTTATTCAGTACAGCCACTTAGTAGGAAATTTTCAAGGCAAGGGATGAAAAAAAAACGTATTATTCTCAGTTACTGTAAATGCATTTCATTTTGCGGGGATTTAATTTTGCAGGTAGCGGGAAAATGACTTTTCGTGGTGGTTTTAAGTTCGTGGTAGCACCATGCACTGTAGTCTCTTACTGCCATGGAAAAATGGTTGTGGTGGTTTTAAATTTGCAGTGAAGCAGCCACCACAAAAACTGCGAACATTAAACCACCACATACATTTACAGTATCATGCTCTACGTTTAAAAAAAGGCTGAATAACTGTATCAGTATTGACAGGAAACGCATCTTACTTGGCGCTCAGCACAAGTGTGAAGACCCCAGCAGCCATGGCAGCAGCAGGGGATGTTCCAGAGAAGGTCGTACCACAGCCTGAGGCTCTGGAGGGGACAACCTGTGGTAAAGATGTACATCATCACTGATAAAAGGAATTCAAAGTTCCAGTTTTAGCTCACTGAAAGGCTAATCTTCCACTGGTTGTGACAGATTCATTGTACCGGGGAAATTCCCCTAACTCTTTTCGACAAGCACTACAGCTTAATGTCCTGTCCTAAAGACTGCAATCCTTTCCAATAGCTTGCATGTCGGGTGAGCAACACAGGCAAAATCAAACTCACTGCTTCAAGATCAGACCATATTAGTTTGATTTCTTGCTTCTTGGATTCAAGCAAAACAATGCTAGATTGGAATATCAACATTAAAAAATGAATCTAAGGCCTTGGAGCAAACCTACATTTTGGTGCTCACAGTTTCAATGATTCAACATGCAGAGTTAGCTGCAAATATTCACCCCAGCATCATGTTTTCATGCTGAATTCTTCTGTAATTTTACACAGAAATTTCAGAACCAACAAATCAAATTGTTCCATTAGCCCTAACTGCCAACTTTGACTTGCAAAAAAAAAAAAAAATGTGATTTTGACACTTCCTGCTTTCAACAAATTGCAGTTAAAGAAGTAAATGTGTATAATGAAAGATCTCACCAAGTTAGCAGTGTCCCCTGTGTAGTCCCTACTATAGGTAACAGCAAACACACTGGTACAGGACTCAGCAAAACTGGGGATGGACCCATCCTGCAGCAGCCCGCCAATGCCGATGGTGTTGTTGGTGTTGATGTAGCCATTGTAGGCACAGCTGTCATTGTACGATCCACCATTACCAGTAGAGAACACAAAGATCGAACCTCTACCACTTCGGCCCTGAGGAATAATACGATAAATGTTATAAACCATACCTCTACAACGGTTCACTATGTCTGCACTCACAATCAGATCTGTCCTTGGTGCTGAATGACAGCCATTAACAGGAAAAAAGTCCTGTTTTGGCACTATATACTTTCACTTGTGTATGAACTTATATTTGTAATTGCAGTCTAACATACAAACAATCATAGATATGCACACACACACACACAAACAGAGCCAAACCTGTCCTTGGTGCTGAATGTCGTCCACTCACAGGCAAAGACACATTTTCTGTACACTATTGAGAGAAATTTGAGCCACATTCAATACTACTGTCACTACTTCCATCACAATCATTTGTCACCATCCATGACTTGAATAAACCTGTCCCTGGTGCTGAATGCCATCCATCCACAGAGATTTTTGTAGACAAATGACAAAGACAAAGAGACAATGGCAACATTTCAGCATTTCCACACCTCTTGTGCAGTCATGGTTAGCGCCTCTTTAGCGACGGTATCAGGTCCTTCCAGTGCATTGTTCCAGTCTGAGGGCCCCCAGCTACAGGAGTAGATACTGATGCGCTGGTGCTCATGACTGAGGGCTGACGCCTCCTGGGCATCCGACAACTCTGTGATCGCACCACTGAACATTTTTATACCTGAGACAAAGCAATAAGAATAGGCAAACAGTCCGAACATGGATGCTTTGTGATAATTGATGCAATGCAGGTAATATAGAGTTATCTTGAATAACTCTTATATAATGTCCTTGGTCATTGCAAATAAAATCTGAATCTGAACATTGCAATTGGTAAAGAAATATTTCAAATTAAAATATTAAGTCATTTTCATACACATATTCTGACTAACATGTTATTCAACTTTTGTCATACCAGATTATCACAATCCTGACCCATTATCACTTAATGATTGTGTATTGATATCTGAAAAATTGAAGAAATGTTATCATGATAATGCTGCAATATAAAGGTCTGGACTAAAGTTGTGGAACAAATGTCAAATGCCTGTAACACTAGATTTCAAAGTTTAACTTACAAAATGTTTAAGAAAAACTTTACTGTCTCCCTAAATGTACCTGCAACCTTGGCCCTATAAGCCACTCCCACGCCACAAAAGCTGTTGTTGTGGACTGCAGCAATAATTCCTGCACAGTTGGTACCATGGCTGCAGAAAACAACAAGGCACATGAATAATCATGTGACTTTCTTGTTGACTGTCATAGTTAAGTTGTGCAATTCAGCTAAACCTTAACATATGGCACCTAAAATGTGAATTTTAAAAGTAGCACAAATAACCAAATAATGGTAATGGCATAGAATGACAGACCTTCCAGCAAATGTCTCAAATGCTACTGGTTATTGCATCTAAACAACTTCATTTAGAAGAAGTTCTTTAATAATAGAACTATACTGTTGTAGTAATGTTACACTTGAAGATATCGTTGCTAAACTTTGTTCAAAACACCCTGGAACTGTTGGAACATGAATTCTGTATAAATGCCCTGTAGTTAAAATTAGGCCTCCTTATTTTCAACAAAAAGTCAAACATTAGTCAAGACTTGTCATGATTTATTGTGTCAGTAACAATTCTAACCCCTTACCTTAGCTGTGGTATGTTGGGTGTTGGGTCTGATGTATCCCCCAAGACATCATAAGACAAACCAGGAGCCTGCATGGTGAAGGAAGCACAGGTTGAATGTTAAAATAAATGTTAAACTTTTCATGGTATTTGAACTTGCAATGCACCTCTACTCAGTAAGGTGGTGCTTTTGCATTGCTAGATTTTACTAGTCTGGGGTATTGGACGGTTGTTGCCTACCAGGACGTCAGTAGATTGGATCAAAAATTGATATTCAAATTACTGGTTAATATGTAAATCAATCTTTTGCCAAACACCTGCTTTTTGCCTACCACTGCGTCACCGTGACATCATAGCGATCGCTCGTATTATAAAGATTTACAATGTACATGCATTATATCTATTACATGGAAGACTTGGTTAGCAAAAATATTGTTCCAGTTGATAGATAGATTCAGTTGAAAAAATTCTAAATTAAATTAATTTCATACCCAAAAAGGTCCACAAATATCTAAAAGATCTTAAGTCAAAATAAAAAAAGGAAGAAAGAATATAAGTTAAGTTTATCATTTTAGTTTCAGAACATACCATTTGAAAAGGCATTGAACCAAACCCCACAGATTTACACTGAACTTCAAGATTATTTTTCAGATAGATAAAATGATAGTCAAATTTTTTAGACCAAAAGCATCAACCATATGTAATTAATGCCTCCTCAATAAGTGCTTCCCTTCAGATTCTAACAAAATAAATCAACATTAATCCTATCAAGATAATCCATTGAGCTTGAAGTAGCAATGTTTAAATAGATGACTAACCAGATTATCTCTCAGGTCTGGTTGGTTGGTGAATATGCCATCATCGATCACCCCCACCACAACCCCCTCTCCCTTCTGTGTTCTCTCCCAGGCTGGGAGAACATTCATGTGCACTGTGCCAGTGTGCTGCAATGCGAATAAATACTATTAAATAACTTAAGTTTGTAATAATCATAACCATTTACATTATCTGATTACAACATTATGTGTTATATTTATCACTTCAATGATTGGACAATGATGTTTCAATTCATAATGTTTATTTTCAACGTGGGTCTTATTTCATTTCTCTTTAATATTTTTTTGTTTGATTTTTAAAATAGACTTTAAAAAAACAATTTGTATTATTATCAAGTGTTACTTCATTTTCCCCCCACAACAATTCGAAAATTTAAAACCTAAAGAAAAACAATTCAGTTTGTTTTACCATATACCAAATACCATTGTTGAACAATGTAATGATCACATTATGGCACTTGGGGTATAGGCAACCAGAATTTACATATTACAAAGAGAATTTATAGTACAATGAAGATATGTAGTGTGAGGTGTACCTGTACAACTGTGCCAGAGACACTGGTCAGCAGCATACATAGAGCCAGAGATATAAGCAAGGAGTTGGAAAATGGTGCAAAGTTGAAGAACTGTGATCTACAGGCATGAGATAAAGTAAGGTCGCAAAAAATGATAAAGTTAGAGTTTGAAATATCACCAGCACACCAGAAAAAGATATCACAATACATCAAAAGTCACCAACAGAGTCGTGTAGCACAGTTCTTTCACCAGGGATATCAAAAAGTGTGATTTGTTTTGTATCTTACACTTCCAACATCTTCTTTACACAGTATTTCATTTCGTAAAATATTATGAATGGCAGAGTGTAATTTCAGTCATCTCTACACATCTCACTTTCTCTTACTCTATTCTGTTTTTCTTTGTCTCATTCTGGGACACACTTTGGCACCTATTGAACTTACCAAATATGTCTGAGAGCCCCACATTGGGTCGTTGAAGACCACACCTTGATCCTGATAAAGTTGCCTGGTGTGAGTGAGTTGTTCCTTCACCATTTTTACCTGCATGATTAACCATACATAGCATGGAATACATTTCTTCAATTAATCACAAACAGGTGTCAGGAAATAAAAAGTTTCATGATACATGCAGCTAAATTGATCCTCTTAATCAACTCATTATTTAGATATCACAATCTAGTGGAAATTCTATAAAAGTCTTTCAAGGAAATTGAACCATTGGAAAATCATTCAAACTTACCGACTGGTCAGCTTTGAGAATCTTTTCCCTGTCCTTGTCCTTAATCTTAAGACGAGTCTGTCTGGCATTGATTTCTTCCTTGAAAAGGTAATAGTCTCCAAATATCTGACGGCAGAAGAAAACAAATTTTAATTTAATGATTACAGATAAAAGGTATGATTCAGATTGTCCAGTAGCTAAGGTTTTAGTCATCACAAACACATTGGGAACAAGTGCTCTGTCAGAAATATCTAATAACTTGATAATGCATGCATTTACACATCACTTGGGCAACATTGAACTCAAGATAAGTCTCACCTTTTTAACCAAAGTCACCCCTGCCTTCTGTGCTACACGCAGCGCCTCCTCCCGTCCACCCTCCAGCTGGACTGCCCATGTCTTCTCCAGGATGGGTTTGTTACTGGACACCACACTTATCAGCAGTATAATAATGGACAGAAGCACAGCAAGTTTTACAGACATGTTTCTGTGCTGGAAGAAAGAAAAAAATCTTACCTCAGCAAAGATTAGCCTTATTGTAGCATTTCCTCATCAATTATGTGAATAATGCCCTGATAATTAATGTCCAAAGATGTTCCAAAATGCTGCAAGTATGAAGTTCAGGAATTATTTTCTTGTTTCTTGTATTTTATAAATGATTTTGGAAGGGCTCCCTTGGAAATCAGTAAGTTAACTGAAGGGACGACCCTGATGATTTTCAATTAAATGAATAAATTGAATTAACTCTTTCCTCATTGATTATGAAAATTGTGGCCTTCATTTGCATGGAATTCAATTATCCTCTATGAAAGATTTTACCAAAAGCACCCTAGCCTAACAGTTCAAGGACTTAAGCTGCTAGGAGGCCCAAAGCAATGACACCTTTTTCCTCAAAACTGGAGGTACTGTTTAAAGCTGCCAGGAGGGACAAAATGCACAACCTACTAACACACAAAATGATAAGACCAGCCGTTCTTGAGCTATCTTGGTGACTTACAGAAACTAATACAAACACATACATAATTTAGACACTCATCAGACAAACGCTGCCCCAAATATGCCCTACTGAATTAACGTTAGCTTAAAACAACAACGACAGCAAATTTTTGGAGGCAGACCTCAGACAATGTACAGTTATAAATTCATCAGATTCTGGTTATGATAAATCGTATGGATTCCTTAAAGCAACCCTTGGCAAACAAACCATTGGTACCGGAAATAAACTGTTGATTCAATAGATGGAAATTGGGCCTTGAAACCAGCAAACGTTGTCGTTCCAAGTACAGCCGATAGAGAGTCATGATACATGCAACGTTACTGCCACTTGTTAGCCCATGGTTGTCCTTATCAAAATGGCCCGAAATTGCTCCGTTGGGCCTTATAAGTAGAAGGCAGTCCCCGTCACAACTACCGCTCGTGCATGGTGCAGTGCTCGGGCCCCGTCTCACCCCTGCCCGCCGCCGCCGTCGAGTACACCGCCCTTTTCATGACTGGTCATGACTCTATTAAAACTGAATCGCCGTCCCTGACTTACCTTCAACTTTGTTTCTTCTTTACCTCCTAAGGTCTAGAACAACAAGGCAACCTAGACGCCAAAGACACACAACGTACAGTCCAAACATCCAGTCTGTCAGGGTCAAACATAATCATCATGATGGTACTTCTATTTTTCGTGGAAAAACCTTTGATGACTTCCGGGTACGAAAACAGGTGGCTCTCATGCGTCACGTGATTATGTACAGCACTCGTTCCCAGACTCCCTGTTGTATCCCATTTTCACCGCACGCGATATGCACGTTATATGTTTTCATAAATCAAAATCCAAGAAAACACGTACCACCAAGGCAAAATCCAAAACTATATTGCTTGCTTCCACTAATGATTACTATATAAACAGCGGCAGAAGAGACATTTAAGAATTATATTGGTATGTCTGACTCCCGGTGATAAGAATACAATTATACTATTTTTGTCTAATAAAGACTTACCTTTGTCGGTTCCTCGTTACTTTGTTAATGACGTCTGAAAATGGAATAACTGCTCATTTTTCTGCTCTTGTTATTTCAAGATCTGACTACAGCCTTAAAGTGGGAGTGACAATTTGTGTATGCGCAGACCTGCACCATAAACGGGACACGTAAAAGACCTTTAATGTACTTGTAACGTAGTACATTCATAAATGACAAGCTAAGTTCAGGTCGTGGTGATGAAGCTGAAGTACGATTACAGTGTGATATCATACTACATCTACAATCACATGACTAGTGTATATAGTACTCCTGTTCGTGACTTCACGGGCCGGTACGAATGACGCACAATGAAGTAGTAGGACACGAGGTTCCGAGTCCTCGTGCGTGCAACAATGGAAGGTATTGATCGCTAGGCGCACAAACCATTATTGTAATTTCAAGTAAACCTCTAGCTGTGTGAAACTCCATCATTTTGGCGGCAGCATCTCAGAACATGCTGTAGATGGCGAAGGGTAATCTCCAGAACTCGACAGTAAAGATTCTCAAACATCTGAATGTTTGAATTAGGGGTGAAAATGCACATATGGTATTTTTTTCTTCACGCAACCGGTACGTATGATGGACGACTTGTCTATTCTAACGGTTTATCACAAAGCGTCTTGACATAGTTTCAGTGTTTGCTTACTGTATAGAGAATGAATTATTCATCAAGCCTCCGGGGATATATCCATTCATTCCATTAAAAAGACGTCCCTTGTAGAAGTCAAAAGTTCAATGACCGTTTGGGCGTCTGTGTGGGCAGCTTCAGCTGAGAGTGTACATGTCTGGAGAGGGATAAACTATAAAACTGTCACACACACTACCTACTAGGTCACGAATACCAGGACACAGCAAATACACTTCATGCACAAGTCGGTAATATAACCATGGCCCAGTGTCCAACAGATGTTCGCAATTTTAGAGCACGACGTCCAGTACTGGTGTATAGTCCGACGGCAATGATTTAAAAGAGCTTGTACGTGTGTCAAACGACAATGGAAGTGTGGAAAGCTTAGTTATCACATGACAACTAGGCGTAAAATTCACCGACATGTTTTTGAGTGCAACGTTACCATGAGTATTTAGAAACATTTTCAATTTCAACACAGAGTACTTAACGTTATCCAGTTATAGTGATTTTACCACTTGAGATTGTGTAGATTACTCTTTGTTTCGAGGTGAAAACACTTTGCGGTGAAGTTAAAAGAAGAAAAACATCTGTATAACGTTACTTATTTGACGCATTTCCTGTCGATTACCTGGAATTACAGGAATATGAAGCAATTGTTTTTACCACGAAGTGTTTTCACCGCGAAACAAAGAGTTGTTCTACACCAGTGTCAATTGCAAGTTCGTTTGGGTTGTCCTGCCACAAACAACATTGCCCTTGGTAAACATCGTAGTACCGGGAAGTCTTCGCCGAGCAAAACATCCATCAGAAAAACATGTTTGTCATTTCATCCGTTGTTTTTCAGGAGAGTTTGCGCCCGTACCCGGGGGTACCCTATTCTTTTGGTCGAGCGCTTTTTTTTGTTTGTCACATAAAAGAATATTTCAGAAAAACAAGAATGCTTCTAATTTCAATACAACAAAGGCTTAAAACCAGGCATGTCGAAGGCGAAGCAAACATTAAATTGCCGCCAGTATTACACCTCGGTATTTATGAGTTCATATATCATATCCCTCTGATTATCGAATCTAATGCAATGAATACAAAACTTACCTGTACGTAATTAGGTGACGAGCGGTGTTAAATCCATTTTTTACCCTCATCTGTTTACACTTGACGGTGCACCGTGTTGTTTTCACTTTATAGTGTGAAACCATAATGGCGTATGGATATTGGGTTACGATTATACACAGGTAGACGTTATACTGACACGCAAGGGTCAGGTGTTTATTTAACGTTGAGGGCTGAACCTATCTTGAACCAGTGGGTTATAGGGGCGTTCTATTGTGAATGACGGGGACAGGACACTGAAAATCTTTTCAAATGATAGGATAGTCTGTCACACGAGTCAACACGGCAAGGGTTATGGAAGGTTTGAGCAACAGTCTTTCAAGGTCTGCCTATAATCTCTTTAGTTTAAGGATAATGTTTGTGTCTTCTTTCAAACGGATATGGACACAACTGTAGTGGAGACGAGGTATGTTTTCTTACTATTTCTTACTAATGTTCAATAGTAACTGCTGTTCAATTCAGCGCTATGACCCAGATGTCTAAGGTAGTGAGCTATGCAGATTGATTTTGATTATTCGTAGTCAGTCTCCAAGGTCAACCACATGTACCAACAAATGCTAAGAACACTTGATTCCTGAGTGAGCTCTTTTATTCCAATAGAAGCTGTAAGAACAGGTTATTCAAAGAAACGCCACGAATACACGAACAGAACAAGTGCACTCACTCTGCTTGCATTAAAGATTTCGTTACTGACAAGTAATGATTTATCAGTACAAAGCATAACATGGAATAGTTAAATCGGTACGTTACATGTCAGACAATGTCATTGAGTATCAATAGTGGGTTGCAATTTGGAAAAGGTGCGAAACCCGAGCTCTAGTTACAATTTGGCATAAGAACTGAACAGCGAAAAATACATACAGATACAGCACTGTAGAAGGAAAAGACATCATTATTTGTTTTTAAAAATATCATTGCGTAACATGAACATGAACAGCCAAGTACAAGATAAAAGTGTTGCCATATTTTCATTCCTCAAAATGTAACAGCCACACAATTGTGAGAGAACTAACTACGTAGCGTGTACGTTTTGATATCGAAATCCCCTGTGTCAAGTACAAACTCGAGGCAAGCCCATAGATTACATGGGCTCTACTAGGGGCAGAACGGCGTGCACTCCCATCCCATACCGGAGTAGAGATGGTTGTCAGTGCACGTGTAGTAGGATGGGGGCTGGCCAGGATTGCCAGTTCCGCTGCAGGTGAAGTAGTAGATACAGCTGTTGGTTATGAGGGTACAACTCCAATGCCACTGAGGCGGGGGGCAGGTGATGGTTAGCTGCCGGCGAACACGGGTGGACCCTCCGTCAGCACCGTCGGACTCTGTAGGAAAAACAAAATTGAACAAAATCGAACATTACTTCAGTAGAAATTTTAGCTATTCACAGTCGTTGTACGGGCTATTACAACCATTTCTGTCATGAGACAGCTGAATTTTGTACTACAACACATCCTTAACTTGCTGTGTTAGGGTTCAACACGGCAAGCAGAATTAATTGTTAAGTGTCAATAAATGCATTATTTCTGTTCAAAGAATTAATCATTGACATTGTAAAAGAAAAGAAAACAACTTTCAAGTCTGGCTTAAATTTAGGAGAGCAAAGTTAGCTGTTGCGAATACTTCGCGCCTACCTTGAAATGATTTACAAAGTGTTGGGAGTTTGATGTATTTAGAAATATTGCAAGTTGCAACATACCTGGTTCCCCCTCCTTGACCTCTGGTTCGTCTCCAATCTCCTCCACGCTGTGGATCTCATGCCCGGCGCACATCTCCTGCATCTCCGGGCTCAGGGAGGACCTGTCGTACACCTGGTCCAGCAGGACGCGCTTGTTGGTCTCCACGGAGGTCTTACGGACGATTTTGGTCGGCACACTGGGGTCCTGGGAAAAAGAACAGATATCAGCACCGCACAAATAACTGTGCTTATAGTCAGATAGCAAGGTTCTCGCGCACATTTGCTCCGTGAATTTTTGTTTTATTTGGATCTCCATAAGTGTTAACGTTATTAGTCGTTTCAGCTATTCTTCTTGAAGCCATTACATGTACAATAAAATTGAGCTTGAAACAAAACCAATATAACTTATATAGACTTTTTAATAAAACTATGAGGCACTTTAAACATGAACGGGATAGATCAGAAGTCAACATAAAGTAAAAGAACCATAATCATGTCGGAAAGGAGATATACACAGCCTGTGAAAGTGAAGAATGAAACAGTTACTACATGTATGTGACTATAACACGACTTACAGCGACCAGTTTGAGTCCTTCCTCCACGCTCTCGAACGAGGCCATGTCTTCCGGCATGTCGGACAGCAGGCAATGCTTCCCCTGACTCTTCTCAAACAGGGTCATCACCTTCCTCTGGAAAATGTAAGAAATAAAGAAGTTTTGTATGTTTGAAATCAAGACAGGAGATATCTTATCTTTTGAAAGTAGACCAGTAGAAAGAAGATGAAGCTAAATGCGGATTCTATGTATACTATTTTTAATAGTGAAAAAACAAGAAGCGCGCTTACATTTTTGAAGTCGAACACGACCTTGCTGTCAGACACCGTGTTGTGGTCAGGCACGTGAAAGCGCAGGGTCTTCCCGTCATGATCCACGTCAACTTCCTCGTCAAACTTCGTCCCGCGCTCGTTGATCGGCAGGGTCAGGTGCTGTAAGTGTGGCACACACACATTAGTTGAAAGTTAAACTATCCGCCAACATGTAGTGAAAATGCACACTAGTCAGAAGACTTTGAGGTTAGCAAAGTGACATGACAGTTATCTTTCACTACGTGATTGTATTTGAAATAATGTCTCTATGGAAAAGACATGTTGAATTTCGTTGCCAGAACCATTTAATGTATGGACAGGCGAATTCAATGACCCACCTCGTACTTTTCCTTCGCCTCGGGGGCGGGCGCGGCTGCTGGAACAGCGAAAGCACCTGCCACACAGGCCAGTATCACCAGAGTCATCAGAGTACATGTCATCGTAGCCTGGAATGACAGATAAAATAAGAGGGTTTTTTTGCAAAAAAAAAGGTGAAAAAAGGTAAAGAAATGGGCTCATTGTCGTTTCTGTGCCGGCAGAATAACAACAGGTACACATTCCTGCTACAGAGGACAAACCAGACTATGCTGTTGTGTCCGACGTGAACAGCCGCCCTCCCGCCGGGAATCGCTCGCATTGCCTGAGACAACTTTGTCTCAAATAATCTTAGCATTCTGCAATTTAAATCTCTGTTTTTCCGTTCTTTTTTGGTTTCACATGCATATATGCAGGGAATCATAAGAAAAGAATGATGATTAAGCTAAGCACACTAAAATAGATGTGCATGCGTGAAAATGAAAGTATCATAAGGTCTTACCATTTTGTCTCAGCTCGGTCAAACTTGTTGGGGAGATGAGCCTGGTGGTAAAAGTAAGCGTACGATTTTAGAAAATGTTCTTTTAGCTCTAAAACGTCAGAGGTATTAGTTTGCACCCTTCTACAAAATTAAGAAACAAACATTTCGCGGGTACCCTGCAAGTTGGAATGAATACGACATTCAGAATTTCTCAGAAATCAAGAAAGAAGACGAAAAATGAAGAAGAAATTCACAAGAAAATTAACACAATGCCCAGAAATTCTCAAAAGTCAATCGAAATTGAGAAAAATGGAGAAATCATTAGAAAAGTGGAGGAAGAAAATCGCATAAGAGCGGACCAAAAAGCAACTTACAAGTTTGGGTCTGGGTGGTGAGAAGTTGATCGGCGCAGCTTCTGGTCGTCCGTAGAAGTGGTCTGGAGAAGCGCGGGGACCGATGGGTTTTTATAGGATGGACGGCACACCTGTTCGACTCAAGTGAATGCTTCCAAACAAAGAGTTCATACACATCTGATCAACATGTGACGCAGGTAAGTCCTCTTCCAAGAAAAAGTGAGATGAAAGGAAAAAATATCAAATTACATTTCCTCATGCGCATGCAGGATTTGGAACGCTTGTGCGCATGTCAAGAAAAAAACCCAGTTCAACGACCTGTGGAAAGAGTGTATTTGAGGCTTATGAAAAAAACCCTTATTCTACTACCATGTAGAAATTACCACAATCCACAAACAGAACAAGGTAGAAATAGATCAAATGTGGGGGTATAATTTTTTCTATAATATCGTCTTGGCACCCTGAAGTCTGGCTCGGAAATACCCGCACACACTCCAAACAGATATGTGTATTTTCCCGTCTTTCTATGAGTCATCGGCATGTGACGTGGTTGACTCTTTTCCAAAAAGAATGGTCAACATCAAATAGCATCGGGTGCATAGAGGATAATGAACCGTTGTGGGCATGTCAGGGCAGAGACTTGAATCATCTTGAATAGCAAAAACGCAGGCCTTATCATATCATACGTATTTTTCAAACCATGTGCGAACTCTATTATTGATATGTATATCCATTGTGCTTGTATATGTATCCATTGTATTTGAACTAAAATATATATGTAACCAGTGTACTTGAACTGAAATAGGTACCCAGTGTACTTGAACTGAGATATGAACGTAGCCATTGTACTTGAACCGAAATATGAACGTACACATTGTACTCGACCTGAAATATGTATATACCCACTATGCTTGAACCCATATGTATCTATCCATTGAA
Organism: Branchiostoma floridae; assembly: GCF_000003815.2. Taxonomy (NCBI): domain Eukaryota; kingdom Metazoa; phylum Chordata; class Leptocardii; order Amphioxiformes; family Branchiostomatidae; genus Branchiostoma; species Branchiostoma floridae. Next base: position 12,340,900 of record NC_049992.1, on the reverse strand, counting down.
ATATGTAGCTACCCATTGTACCTGAATTGAAATATGTATTTGAGCTGGGAATAAAGGTCTACGGCGAAAAAAAGAAAAACGCAGGCCTTTGAAAACAATGGAAGCGACGTGAAACCTCTCACACCTTTACTAATCTAGAACCATCTACAATTGACGATTGAGAACTGATGACAACTTGTGACTCTACATTTAGCATATTTAGACCGATTTATATTGTCCTCCCAAATGATTCGGCAAACCGACTAAGTTTGTTTCTCTGTTATACTTATACTCATTGAGTTAGCAGTGTCCGTATGCAAAATATCCTTATGATAGACTCCAAACAACCAGCCTTAGAATCGCTGTTTCGAGGCGGTCAGTTTCTGACATGGAAAAAAAACTCCTGAGTTCACTTCAGGGTACATCGTAGGTTTCTCTGTTCTGCTTGTCTTCAAAAAGATTTACTGCATGAGGCATTGCCACCCAAAGTGAGTCATGTCAAGACACGTACCAACCCTGCCCTTAGAAACTATCATCTAAACAGTATCAGTTCCGGAAACATAAACAAGGCGTCAACAGCTTCTCATTGTTTCCCCAATACCTTACATGTACGTGAACCAACGCCCACTTGTTGATGCCTTAAGCTAAGGCCATGTTGGTTTGATTATACGGATGACATCCGCGCGCGCATCACTTTTTGTCCGTTTCAAAAAATAAAAAATAAAGTTTTCCACCATGCATCGAATCGTACAAAGCAGCTGTAAAGGGAGCATATATATGCCGTAGATTAAAAGAAAAAATATGTCGGGAAACATACACTAATGTCAACGTCAATTCCAATGGCAAAGAAGAAGACTGTGAAAACAAAAATGAAGAAGTAATTGTTAGGTTTTCAATAATCTGTCATTTGTTCAGCCTTCCAGACCACTTAGATTTCATAACGAATGCAACTTTTTTTGGGCCAAACTTTTTCTTATCATTCGCACGCTTGCATCGGTTTTAATTTGGGATTCCCAGGGATGTTTTCCATATAATCAAATCAACATGGCCTAAAATCGCAGCAGATGTTGGGCGGGCTAAGTCGTTACGTTTCCTAGCTGCCCTTTTCTGTGTCAAACGTTGAACGAGTGATGTCGAACCGCCACTTTTTCTTACAGTGCAACAAGTCGAAACTTGTCTCTACCCTGTCCCCAACCGTTACCGTAATCGGCTCTAACATTGCAGCGCGCGTAAACACAGCGTTTTCGCCCACTCAACGTTCCTGAGTACGTGTCGTTTGACATCACCGTGGGGCATAACCACTTGGATGGCCAGGTGTTTACACCAAAGCAACTTCGTGGGGGATCATCTCACTAATTGAGGAAGTTCTGAACGTGGCTTTTGTGATTAGTCACCGTGACAGTTTCAATGGAAGCTTGTGTGCACTGAATTGTCCGCACGGACATTTCCTCATCATCTCGTCCTTCTTGTAAAAAAACAACCCAACAACTTTAATTTGGGACTTCGTATTCAGAAGTTGCTGTCTTCAGGATGAATATTTTATGATTGTCGAGCAGACAAAATTGATATCTATCACTGCAACATTGCATTCTATCGAAAGAGCAGGTGATAAGTAGGTAATAAGCTGTCAATTTTTCTTAAGTTTCCAGAATAGAAAATGTAAAACGCCAGATGCTCTGGCCAGATGCCAAATGAAAGAACTATAGTGAAACGCCTTGTGTCCGTGTTTGAGGATTTGGACTATTGATTCCTTTGGTCAATCAGTCATTCGTCTTTACGGGTCGAACCTTTTGAGGTTTGTTGATTCAAAAGTTCTTATGGAAAAACGCCGACATTCTACTTTACACTTTTGATGGAGTTTAAGAGATATAAGAACGTACAAAAGCAACAAGAGATAATTGGTCAAATTCATATCTCTTTCCATAGAAGCAACCAAATTTGATAGTGTATTCCTTTTTTGATATCATATATATCCATACATGTATTTCTAAAGTTTAGCAAAAAGTGGTTTAGCCCCTTGCTCACAGGTTATAAAAACAGTTCCAAATTGTAGAAACGCCGCCTTTTTTTCTTTGGTAAACATTCCGTTCTTTGTGAACGCCACGGATTTCACGCCAGCGGATTTCACACGCTAATCAAAGGAGAGCGTAATCTGACAATCACAAGGGGATATATGTTAACCTGATTACAACATGTGGTTCACCATGTGATTACAACTAATTGAGGAAGTTAAAAAAAAGGCTCTTAAGTTGTACTCACGTAGAACTGTTATAGCATGCCCTAACTTGCTTAGATCAATAGGACCGAAAAACAGATTAAAAGCCGCGGACAGGTCCTTTTTCACTCATCCAAACGACATGTTTTCTGTCATGTTCTTTAGAGTCTGTAAGCGTGATGTAATCGTTCGAAACAAAAATTTAAATGAACATTATAATGACAGAGAATACTACGAAGAAGAAAACTTGAGTAAGTCGGCACCTGAACGGCTCGGCGTCTGGCCCAGGACGATTCGGCATTCGATATTTTTCACATCAATCGAAAATTTATGAAAATTCACTTATAGATATAAAACAATCGAACAAGTTGAATTTTTTGTAAGATTTTGTGAAAAAAAGGAAACGCGTCAAAACAACATATGTCAAACATAATGATATTCACATGTATCTTTCGATTAATCGTTACATTGCATAGTATATACACACATAATTGTAAAATAATTAAGGTGCCGAATCGTCCTGGCCAGGTGCGGAATCGTCCTGGTCGGCTACAGGTGACAACCCAGGTCTCGGACGAGAGGGGGTTCGCGTCCCCAACCGTAACGTTCTAAGCAGATGTTGGAAGGGAAACTAGCGACGCTTTCTGTGAGTCCAGTTCTGCATGCCAACCTTTACACAACTTACTTTATCTAGAACACGGTTGTCCCCTATTCTGATTTGTCGTTTTGCCGTGCTCAGACACAAAGAGGCCTCATGCGTGCGCCATAATGTATGCCTATCTGTGCGAGGTGTAGAAAAATCCCGCCCTCAATGGCGCATCGGGCGATGCCCATCTCCGTTCATGTACCCCTGGGCCACACGGCGTTGTGTAATCACCAGACTGGTAGTGGTGTGTGTGTTCAATTACAATACAGTACTCTTTCCCAAATGGTTGAGTGCTACATGTAAGTAGATAAAGCAGCATATACCATTTAAAAGTCTTTGTATGATATGACTCGGCCGGAGATCGAACCCACGACCTACCGACTGAAAGGCGAATACTTTTTCAACTTGGCCATTGCAGATTCATCTCTGCGTAGGAGAACGGTAGAAGCTAACTGTATTTTCTTAGTCTTAACGTACATGTGATTGAATCAAAACAAATTTGTGCAAAAAAAATCCCTGGCATATGAAATGAGGGCAAATAAAAAATCTTATGTCTTCAGATTTTTGTTGAATGTAAGAAGGTGAACATCCCAGATCTAGTCTAACACAAAAGTTCGGCTTCTTCTCGCATCTTGGTAATCGTGAAAATGTAGGACTGTATGGGTTTAGCTATGGTCGGTTTGTTAAAACGCACGAGGAATATAAACTTGTCAGTGCTACTCATGTGTCTAAAGTGAGGGAATCTACTTTCTATGTAACTAAACAGAGTCTTTCTATCATAAGGGGACAAATTGCTTCATGCATTTGTTGGGTGAATGCATATTTGGTCCAGGTCCAAAAGACCCCACCCAAGGTTGAACGGCATGCGTAAGTACGATCTTAACAGGATGTAACATGAATGCCATAACAAGGCACACCTGTGGTGTTTTCTAGCGGATTTTCCTCGTTCCTAAACGCCTCTTTGTTTGCATAGTTTGAGCTTTTTATCTCTACAAACAGGGTAAAACATGCCTTAACACGTCTGCCGTCACGTTGAGGAGTGTTGGATTATGTGTGCTCAACTCGGTTTACACTATGAACTGAATGACACGTAGGGCAGGGAAAAATGCGAAACGACGGAAAACACACTAAGTTGTAGTAAGCGCCAATGCCAAGATTGCATGTAGTTGCCCTAAAAAAATATCATGGAAATCTGTCGTCCCATGTCCCATATGCTCCTTGGAGATTTGACCGATACCCTTCAGTTCAAACCAGCGCTGACACACACGGAC
>NC_049992.1:12322890-12336229 GCF_000003815.2 Branchiostoma floridae | reverse complement strand
TTTGCTTTATACTTTTTATTTACTTGATATGAATTATGTGTCCATTCGTCAGTAAGTAGACAGCTTCGATAGTTCAATCTACCGTGAACTAAAGGCCGTTCCAAATACTAGTAGAACACATAGATTGTGCTGCCTTTTTGGTACTGTGCGAAGTGTACATGAGTCTTTTTCACAAAGAGTACTAGTGCACAACCAAATGTCCATATTGGCCATGTTTATTCTTGTATAGATTTGCAGTGGCCACACATAGTGGGCTCTACAGTACTACCTCTTGACTGTCCTAATGACATATTCCCAAGTAAGTACTCCTTCCAGAACCTGTCTTACATGTACGTAATAATTTACCTACAGGTGCAACTCCCCAATTAGATGTTATGGCACAGTAGCATTAATAAACAGCATTAATATACAATCAATACATTCAAGGGAATGCATGTACAATAAAAACTAGAACTTAGTAGAAGAGGAAGATATGGCAGAATATATCTGGAAAAAGGCACTATACTTGGAGTAGAAAGATGAAATTGAGAAAAGGCTACATTATATCAGGGACGAAAAATGGCTCACAACAATTCCCCTCCCCAACTGTATCATTGTCTATCATCTCTGTATCAAGAATGTCAAGCATAGTTGACGTCTCAAAAAGTACTCCTACATGTGCAGATACACTGAGGCTCCTTCTTGCAGCTTAAATCAAGCTTTATTTCATCAACTTGCTTAAATCCATGCATTTGATTGCATTTATATCAACTAATTTTCACAGTTCCTTCATAAAGATAGCTTTTCTAACATTAATGACAGCATTTGATTAAACCAAAGTAACTTTAATAGTAGTTGCAGTAATACACAGGATTGATGTGATAATGTTATTCTTATAGTGTGAGCCTCTTTAGTCTATTACAACGTGTACCTATAATCAATGTTTGACCATCATATTCATAGCTGAGTACCTATCAGTCATGAGAATCTAAAAAATAAAATGAAAACAAATTTCCAATAGAGAGAATCACTTACAGCAAGAAGCTCAATCCTTGACATTTAGCATGCTAAGGTAGCCTTTTGGCACCACATTTTCTGTTATAGGTTTTGGAAGCAAGAAAAAGGTTAAAGATCTACAAGATTAAGGTGCAGTATGGTGACAACAGCCTTTATTTGGAGTTTGCACAAAAGTGACGGCCATGTTACAACCACCGGATTCAACTGCTTACTGGCTACATGTAGAATTGCACAGGCTGGCAAATGACAGTATCATACTGTACATGTATAGTAATGTCAAACCTGTTCTACTGACCACCCCCGCTCAAGGACCACCTGGCCAATGTGGCCACTTCTTGGTAGTCCCTTAGATTAGTATCCTCATTATACATTTATATATATATCCTCAAGCATGACAACCCTGTGTACAGTTAACAATATGGTATCAGTTGTCTTACATAACCCAACAAAGATCCCACTTGATTCCAGTCATATACTGGACATTACAGAAGGGGTTTCTGACCATTATAATTTCCTCTTTAATTAGACATAAAACACTTGATGGATTTTATCCTTGTCTTTTATGATATGTGGGTTGCAGTGAACATCGGTAAAAAGTTGCTAGCATTAAAGCAGGCTGGGTCTGATGACATAAAGGTGGTCATTGCAATAATAAGCCAGTTCAAAGTTTCAACTGTTCATGCACAGTGCAATACATTGTGGTAATATGTCAAAGCCCCTAACACATAAACGAAACACATCTAGACATGTATGGTCTAGACAAGAATTGTTTACAAGTTAGGGGCCTTCACCTTTGACCTCATAGATGCACAAACAGCAAGCTGGCTCCTTTGGCTGGTATCTTCTTCACTGTTGCAGAAATTCCTCTTCCAAAATCTTCTTGTACTCGTCAAAGCCCCCTTCCACGCTTCGAACTGTGCCGTTCCCACATACCCACAATTCCTTGCACACGATCCGGATGAGTCGTTCGTCGTGAGATACCAGGATGACGCCACCCTGCATGGAGACAAACATACTGAGTGTCAAAATCACCATCAACATCTGCATCACTGTTATTTTCATCCATATAGGAAGCACATGGAGACCTTCACCATAAACCCTTGGATGCCCATCATAGTTAATGAAGACAACATTTCAAAATGAAAAAAATAATAATAGGTAATACATAATGATAAAAACTGACCTTGAACTTCTTGAGAGCCTTCCCAAGAGCCTCTATGGTCTCCATGTCCAGATGATTGGTCGGTTCGTCAAGGATGAAGAAGTTTGGTCTGAAGTCAAAAATAATATGATCCTTCATTGTCATACTATGATCTCAACATGGTACATGTACATAAAAAATATCTACATACATTGTAACAAGGATGTGCCAGTTTAATTTTGTTGAAATATTCTATGTACATGTTGAATAGAGAACTTGTTGAAAATTAGTTCTATACTGTATGAAACTATATGACATTGAATACAATATATACAACCAAAAAACATGTTTTATGCATACCTGACCATAGCCATGTTGGCGAATGCCACCCTACTCTTCTGTCCTCCTGATAGACTGGCTACAGGCCTCATGGCGAGTTCACCAGACACACCGTAGGACCCCAGCTGATGTCTGTACTCCTCCACTTTCCTACCTGTTAGGAGTTTGTTTGTATAATATACATTTTTATTCTGAACCCCGTAGGACTAGCCTTTGGCTAATGAATATCTACACGAAAGTTTGGTATCTTGGCACAAGTAATTGTAACAAGCGCAATTCCTATGTCCGAATCCAGTATTTTCAACAATGGCAAACTTGGTACACACAAACTGCATTTTGAATGATTCTATGGAAGCCTGGTGATAACAGAAGAACCCTATGTGATAACCCAAGTTATCACTCAGTCTGGAACACCAGTAGCAAGCATATTGAATACACTTGCAAGACGTTACCCTTCTCACTGCAGCAGATTTGTATTGACAATGGGGATAAGCAGTTAGACAGCATGTTAGGAAGTTGTATGTTAAAATTATCAGGCCACATTTGCAATTTGTACAGAAATCTATGTAACATTTCCTGTAAAGTTCAGTCTATTGTTTACAATGTTGTTTACCAACACAGATGAACTCCCATGTCCCATGAAATGATGGCTATTCTTCTTTACCTGGAAACCTGGATGCCAGCAGCTCAACGGAGGTGACGTTCATTTCCAGTTGGTCGACATGGTGCTGGCTGAAGTACCCTATCCTCAGGTTCCTACAACAAGAGGTTTGATAAAAAATATTGTAATAACAGTACAAGGATCTTTAAAAATTTATCTGTTGACAGTCATTAGCCTGAATGCCATCCAATTACTATCGCCCTTTCAGGTCGGGCCCTGTAAAAATCGGATGGCACCCGAGATAGTCAGTAGTATAGTGGGTGGTGAGACTGTCTGCACCTATAGGTGACGTATCACTATTGTAATCACAAATTAATACATGTAGTAGAATACTGAGCACTGTGAATCAATTTTGATTAACTTTTGCCAGGCTAACTTTCTTACAGGCTCTGTGATAGATTAAGACTTCACTGACTCTAGTAACTAAAAATAATACTGCATCCTTAACAGTGTTCTTTTAGTATCCCTTCTGTTGATGATGGAAATTACAAAATTTCTGGTTATCCATATCAGTCTGATGAAGACTACATGCACCATTGTCATCTTTTTCTTCCTTACTTAGTATGTCAACTTTAGTACATATTAGCAGCTGGACTGCCGATGGTAGACAGAACACTGTCAGTGTGTGCTGAGGAAAGAATTATCAACTTCACATTCAAACTTCTGTCTACCTCTAGTGGTAAATATTTTTTCTGGATTCTTTACGATTCTGGTGAATTACAATGGTAAACAATTCATTCATATGACTAATAAAATTATTCAAGCACTAAGCAATTCTATTGGACAACAGTGAACAGTGAATAATTTCTCACCTGTGTACATGTCTGATCCCATTCACTGGATCCAGTTCACCAATCAAAATCTTCAACAGCGTTGTTTTACCTGTGCCGTTCTCACCAACCTTGGAGGAGAAGTCAGGCAATGTCAAGTTCTTAATCCTAACTTTGCGACAATGTGGCAGGTAGGCTATGTGGACACAGGTGTAGGATCTAAAGGTTCTGGGTTTGAATCCCGAGCAGCCCAAATGTTGTGCCCCTGGGGAAGGCAGCTACATGTATTTCCTCATTTGTCTCAGGTGAATTGAGAACTTATAACATATCTTCATCAGGGATGCCGTCTCAGATGGGATGTCCCATGTTTGATGACAACCACACCTCATGCACGTTTAAGATTTCACTGCACTTATTGAAAAGAGTAGGGGTCCATCCTGGCATACATTGTAAGTAGATCAAACCTTACAGTCCGATCTTACACAGCTTGTACCTATTGTACAAAACTGTGCTATTGTACAAAAAAACTGTTATGCTACTTCACCTTTATCCGTGGGGTAACCTATATCCGTTGTTAAAAAATAATAGTATATAAGGATAATAAGTCGACAGACTGTGGTTGTAAATTGCAATATATGTATTTTCAAAATAGCAGTTTAAAATCACAGTCGATCGCTCCCTATAATTTGTATAAATACCGTGTTTTTAAAACAACGGATATAGGTTATCCCACGAAAGAGGTGAACTAGCCTTACTATTACAAAAGGCAATTTTAAATTAGGCCATGTTGATTTGATTGTATGGATGACATCCTCTGGGAACTCCAAAACTGATGCGAGCGAGCGAAAAAAAAAAAGTTTGGCCCAAAAAAAAAGTTGCCTTCAGTATGAAATCAAAGTGGCCAGGAAGGTTGAACATAGGACTAAACACAAATAGTATGGTATACCAACAGTTAGGTGTAGGGACCGGTACATCATACAGGTGCAAAACATTTTTTTTCTTCTTGGACCAATCCGAAAAAAACAGAACTGAAAAAAAATCAGAGGAACAGGTTTTGCCAATTACGAAATGGACACACTATGTCGGCAGGCATTTGGGGTCTTGCCGGGGGCCAAGAAGACAACAAGAGCGAAGTCAAGTAGAGTTTATAGTCAATTTTACCAAGTTTCTACAGTCAAAGGTACAGAGACAGTTAGCCTTAAGTTTATTACATGGAGATAGGATTTTAAAATGCCAGTGGGAGTCGGCCAGTTCTCAAGTTTCCACAGACAATAAGGTCCAGGTTCAGGTCCGGACCTGAAAATGATCCTCTGGACCTGAACATGACCTTTACCTGAATTTTCTGTACTGGTTTCCCCCCCCCCCCCCCCCCACCAACAATAGATTTTTTTCTTTCTGTCCTTTCACATCTTATTCTTTGACTTTAGATTTATTTTGGCATTCTATGGCATTAGTTATCTGTTTTCTGATACTTTTTATTCAATCTAATAATTTCTGCTCATTTTACAGCTGCTTTGCACAATTTATTGTGTGGTCGAAAACTTTTTTTTTTTTGGAAACGGCCGAAAATTGGTGCGAGCGCGGATGTCATCCATATAATCAAATCAACATGGCCTTATGCAAAACAAACAAAACATTCCTGGGAGTGACTTACGATGGCTATTCTTGAGTCCAGGTCTGCTGATATGTCCACTTTCTTGAAGATTGGCCGGTCAGGGCTGTAGTAGAAGTCTATCTCATCCAGTCTGAGGATAGGTGGGGACAGTTTCTCGATGTCATCTGGAAACCTGGACAAAAAAAAGGAAATGAACAAATTTGGATACATTTGCATGGATACATTAAAAAAATTGCTTGCATTTGTAAACAATAACTTAACTGATATCTAGCCTGAGCTCTTATTGGCTACAGACAAAAAAAGAAAGAAAAGAAACACATCAGCAAAACATATGGTATATTCTACTGGGGAAAACATAGCAAGTTACAGCAGTTTTAGCAGATATTGCATTTCCAATGTGGATACAAGTCAGTACCAAGGAAAGACACTGCATATTTAATGAGAACAGAAATCAGCACCAAGGAAAGATACTGAATTTTTAATGTGTATAGAAGTTGGCACGAAGGAAAGAAAAAGCATTTTCAGTGTGAATACAAGTCAGTACCAAGGAAAGACACTGCATATTTAATGAGAACAGAAATCAGCACCAAGGAAAGATACTGAATTTTTAATGTGTATAGAAGTTGGCACGAAGGAAAGAAAAAGCATTTTTAGTGTGAATACAAGTCAGCACCAAGCAAAGGATAAACCATTTTCAATGTGATTACAAATCAGTACCAAGGAAAGATACTAAATTTTTAGTATGAATATAAGTCAGTACCAAGGAAAGATACTGTATTTTCAGTATGACTAAATGTGATTCACTGCATGGGAATGCCAATACCAGTGCAAATACTGTACTATTCAGCACAAGAAAATTTATAGTAAGTTGGTGTGAATGTATTTCAGTACCAAGGACAGGCGATAAAGTGGAAATATGTCTTATATAAAACAGTTTCCATACTTACTTCAGGATGACATCAGGTTCTTTCTCAATTGGTGTCAACTTTGGGCTGGAAGACAAGTTAAAAAAAAACAATAACAATTTTTTATGAGCAATTACAAATATTATCATGATTAAGACAATAATCGTAAGAGCTACTTGTGTATCTTAATCTTTCCATAAAATAGGCTATAAAGTGGAAGTATAAAGTAGAAGCTATATAACACAGAATACTGAAGATTAATTTTTCTCTAGTATTGACTATATATTATACACTATTGTCTAACAAGTTCAGACTTACAGCTTTTCCAAAAGCTTCAGTTTGCTCTGCACTTGGGAAGCCCTGTTCGCATTGTACCTAAATCTGTCGATGAACACCTGAGTCGGGATAAAATGGTTAACATTTAATTAACATCCATTCACTAGAACATGCAAGATAACAAATAAAAGATTTTGTTACTGATGATGAATAATTATATATATACCTGTAATATTATACATTTATCATAATGAACACTACCTCTATTTCATATCTTGGAAAAGAAAGCTACATGTAACAAGTTATCTTTTATTTCAATCTTACTTTTAGTAGTTTTGAAATAAAAATCTGGAAACTTACTGACCTATTTTCCACAAGGCACCACAAGGGTCTGAACTACTTAACTATTAGTCAACATACTAGAAGCTGAAAGTATCTCACCTGTATGTGATCTCTGTACTGTTTCTGGGACTCGTACTCCTTCTGTTGGTTCTTCAGTTTCTCCGTCTTGGTCTTGAGGAACATCTCGAAGTTCCCGCGATAGTAGTCCAGGCGCCGGGTGTGGAAGTGGATGATGTCCGTCGCAACGGAGTCCAGGAAGAGACGATCGTGAGACACGACGAGGATGGTTTTCATCCAAGTCTGTAGAAACCAATTAACATCAGGGCTTGAAATACCACCAGCATATATGCAGGTTAGTGCAGGTTAAATTGGAGCTGTGCAGGTATTTCTGGTGTTTTCCTGCACCTAACCTGCACTGGACCATGTACTGGGTTCCTACATACATGTCCTATGATTTAAGTGTACTCTGGATTGTTATTAGCTGCTTTGACTGTTACCACCTACATGTATAAAAGAAAAAATACATAGCAATGGTTCCTCAACAATTTTAGTATGATTCATACTTCCTAGATTCAGTGTGGTGCAGGTACAATTTGTCTGGTGTAGCCGTGCAGGTAATTTTCAATGTTACTGCACCAGTGCAAGTATGCAGAAAAAAGGATTTCGAGCCCTGAACATTGTAGGAAAACTGAATAGGAAAGCCAATTTGAGCTTCTCATGAACACAGAAAGGTTCAAACGTTGCAGCAACTACAATTTTGACAATCACAGAATGTTTTTATACAGTGCCATCTAGTGAGGAAGAGAAGAACTGCAGGCAAACTATACATGTAAATAACTAGGAACAGGTATACGAGCGATCGCAATGATGTCACTGTGATGCAGTGGTAGGCAAAAAGCAGGTGTTTTGCAAAAGATTGATTTACATCTTAACCAGTGATTTGATCTGCTAATTTAAATATCAATTTTCAACCAATCTACTGATGTCCTGGTAGGCAACAGCCATCGAATACCTCGAATAACACTAACAGCGATAGTTTGGATACTAAATGAATTGTACATGACACATGTACATGTAGGTACTGTCAAAGCATGCACAAACTTGTAGATGAAAGTATTGAGGACTGTTCTGTGATGATTCTGTGATGTATGTGGCCCTGCTAACAATGCAGTAAAGAACTGTCAAAAACTTATTGTTCTATGCCAAGGATAAGAATGAAGGAGCAAGAAATGAGCTCACCTGAAGGTAGTTTTCCAGCCACAGAATGGCTTTGATGTCCAACATGTTGGTAGGTTCTGAAACAAAACAAAAATTCATTATCCTACAATATAAAAAGGTAATGCACTTATAATTATTCTCAATTGAGGTGATAAATGCTTTTTCAAGTACTTTCCATCTTTTCAAGTACTTTAACATTCTATCATTAACTGCATAAATTTTCTTGACAACAGCTTTAATGTATGAAATGAACAAAACCTTTTGCACATAAAAATTGGATGTAACTTACCGTCAAGCAACAAGAGATCTGGCCTGTGGTAGGAAATAACAGACAGTCATCATTTTAGAAAAATCATTCCTAGTGATTAAAGAAATGGAACCAAAACAGAAAAATAATACAAGAGGGCAATATCAAAGTACAGTAAAAATGATATGATAAAAATAATACAAATCTTAATAATTGAACCAAAGCTACAGTCTGTACTGTATGATTTGTATATTACACTCAGAAAATGCTTACTTTTTTAACCCTGGGTAAGGCCATGTTGATTTGATTATATGGATGACATCCGCGCTCGCACCAATTTTCGGCCGTTTCCAAAAAAAAAAAAAGTTTTCGACCAAACAATAGATTGTGCAAAGCAGCTGTAAAATGAGCACAAATATTCTGTAGATTGAAAAAAAAGTATCAGAAAACAGATAACGCATCATAGTCTAATGCCGTAGAATGCCAAAATAAATCTAAAGTCAAAGAATAAGATGTGAAAGGACAGAAAGAAAAAATTCTACTGTTGGTAGGGGGAGGTACCAGTACAGAAAATTCAGGTCCCGTTCAGGTCCAGAGGATCATTTTCAGGTCCGGATCTGAACCTGGACCTGATTGTCTGTGAAAACTTGAGAACTGGCAATACTCAAAACAATTGTAATTGGTCAGTTTTGCTGCAAAGGAATCTGTTTGGTGGATTATTGGACTCCCACTGGCATTTAAAAATCCCATCTCCAAGTAATAAAGGCTAACTGTCTCTGTACCTGTGACTGTAGAAACTTGGTACAATTGACTATAAACTCGACTTGACTTCACTCTTGTTGTCTTCCTGGCCCCCGGTAAGACCCCAAATGCCTGCTGACATAGTGTGTCCATTTTGTAATTGGCGAAACCTGTTCCTCTGATTTTTTTCCAGGTCTGTTTTTTTGGATTGGTCCAAGAAGAAAAAAAAATGTCTTGCACCCGTATAATGTACTGGTCTCTACACCTAACTGGTATACCATACTACGGTATGTGCTTAGTCCTATGTTCAACCTATGTTCAACCTTCCTGGCCACTTTTCATACTGGAGGCAACTTTTTTTTTTGGCCAAACTTTTTTTTTATTCGCTCGCTCGCATCAGTTTTGGAGTTCCCAGAGGATGTCATCCATATAATCAAATCAACATGGCCTAAAGCTTACAAAAAAGTTGATCCAGAAAAACTTACTTCATGAAGAGAGCTCGTGCCAGAGCCAATCTCATTCTCCAACCACCAGAGAACTCTCTGTGTGTAAAGAAAAGTACAGTAACAGCTGAATAAGCTTGGTAAAATACTGAGGAAATATAACCAGTAGTGATGACTTGGGACTTCATTAGGGGGTAGAGCACTCACTTTGCATTTGGGACATGCAAAAGACTTTAAATAAAAATGGTACGTACAGATTCCCTTGCTTTGCAAATAGGACAAAGAACTGTATAGAAGTCAAACACACACCACTACCAGCTGCAGTAGACTAGCTTTCTGCTGTTATTTATGCACAAAGGTGTGGCCAAGGGACTAGTATAGGAACAGAGAACTGCCTAAACATCAAAATGTGTAGAAGGATTTAATTCAACATGCAAATGGACAATGGATGAAATATACACTTTGTACATGACTACCACAAGATATACATTGTACATTTCTTACCCAACCTTAGAGACTTACTTTGTGGTCATCTCCTGCATTTTAGGTGTGAATCCTAAACCATTGAGAATCTGTGCAGCCCTGTATCGGAGAAAAAAGATGTGACTTAGCTTTCCTTGAAGTCTAAAAAACATTGATACAGATGGGAAATATGGCTGGATCAGTGTGTAAAAATAGTTAAATTTTCTATTAAAAACGTCTTACAATATATATTAAAAACATGCTAACTACAAATGTGAAGACAGGGTGGCTTGCTACAAAACATAGATCACAGCCACAGACAATTTTTCAATTCGTTTGCTCTCCACATATCACACATAAGACAGAACTATCTTACCTTGCTGGTGCCTTGTCAGCTTCAATTTCTTCTAATTTAGCATAGATCTAGAGATATAAAAGACGCAATAGATAAGAAAGAATTTGTTATGCTCTCAATAGAATCTTAATCAATTTGTATGAACTACAAGTTGTCAAAAAGAATTTGATGTGTAGTATAATACTATTCATATAGTTATACTTGCCACATTTACAAATGTACATTCTACACTCTAACATACAATTTTCCTTACCTCTCCTAATCTTGCACTTCCCCTGCCATCTAAAGTGGATGGACTTGAAAAAAAGAAAGTAAAAATACATATTAGTATTATGGTTACAGCAAATTTGGAATTATTCACAACTATTTTATATACATTTTAATTTTTGTAGTGACCAAGAAATCATTTCCTTGCAAATATTACCAATTTTCTATCATAGTTAATGGTAGCCTTTTTGACACAAGACTATATTTAAACAAACACCTTGTAGAATTGAGTGTTGCTGTGAGTTCTCTTTCCTCTTGTAGTAGACTTGACCTGACAAGGTCGCTCTCAAGGACACTGTCGATGGCGATGGTATCGTCCCCGACGACCTCCTGTTCCACGTGCAGTACAGACAGGTGGGACGGAATCCTCAACTCACCGCTGCAGAATACAAAACATTTTTTGTTGTTGCTGGCATTGTTCAATTAATCACTCGCTTGCATCATGGGTTGATGCGTGGTGGCTACAGACAGTTCAGACAGTTCTCGCCTCATTGTTGACTAAGGAAAAAGAACTTTGAGGCATTAAATGGCTAGGATAGCAGGATTGGGAGGTCAACTAGGTGTACCTAATCTTGTGCCCTAGTAATGGCATTGTACAAAACTTTCTCTGCTCCACCCTGGTGTAAATGGAAATGGATTTTGGTTTGGGACGTGAAAGGCAAAATATCTGACATATTTCAAACTTGATCATAACACCCTGTAATTAGACTCCACCCCAGGGGCAGTGCCAAAAATAAATTATTTCAGACAAACACAACACTCTCACACTGAAAAAGATTTGGTCATAAACCTGTAAGTTACATTTCATATACAAGCAAGTCATCTATTGGAACACTTCTGACTTTTCTCAACATGCTGCAAAGTCATAGTTAGAACCCATTGAAAATAGGTATACCTTGATAACATCTTGAGTAGTGTTGTTTTTCCGATGCCGTTTCTTCCCACAAGACCATATCGCCTGCCTACAGCCAAGTGGAGGTCTGCATCCTGGAGTAGAACTCTGGGGGAATGTGACAAGAACATTAGTTTTGAGCTTTTTTCTTGAGAAAATTCTCATGGAAAAATATCTATGCTAATATTGCACTCATATGATATTAATTTCAATACCATCAACCACTTAATGAGCGCCAGTGCAACACTCTGGCCCATGATACATGTACCTGTACATTTGTGTCCCTATTTGCATTTCAGTAAATCTTAGCCCTCAAGACCACATAGTTTCTGTGGTTTCAGTATTCTATCAGTTAGATTTGAAATATCGATCTGTTTTATGAGCTTGTATTTGAATGAGTGCTAGAAGATGCATGTATCTGCTTGTCCATGAATGCTTGTGCTACATGTACAGTCGAACCTGCCCAAGCGACCACCTCTTCTCAGCGACCACCTGGCCATTTCGACCGCTTTTTCTCGGTCCCGAATTTTTTTCCCATTGACGTAAGCATTAAGCGACCTTTTCTCAACGACCACCTGGTCAACGCGACCGCGACCGGCCCAAATTGGGACCCATAACGACCGCATCATTTTCAAAATTGAGGTTTCCATCGATTTTTGATGATAACTAGCGCGATTTTGTACCGAAATCGGCCAGTTTGCGACGGATTTTGACTGCCATTACGATGTTATGTTTAGAATACAGATGGCGGTGGTCAATGGGTGGGTCAATGGGGCAGTCTACTGTAAGGAAACTTCGTTGTAAGAAAATCCGAATTTAGTTGTTACAGAAGTTTTTTTTCAATCTATATCATCATAAGGTGAACGAATGCTGAAACGTATATAGCCTCATACTTTTTCAAGAAAGATCTGTGTAGCTCATACCTTTTTAAGAAAGATCTGTGTGAGTGCTTTTGTTCAACTGTACTTTACCCGTGGGTAAGTACGCTATCGGGACATACCGGGCATTGAATTAGAAAGGTGCACCGTTATTTCAGATACAGCGATCAAGAACACAGCGACGCATAAAGGCTTGTATGGTAACTGACAGCATCAAAGTTCCCTTACTGTCTGAAACGTTAGTGTACAAATATGGAGCTTAAGAACACTGTATCGAATAAAAGCTCGATAAAATCTTGGGGTTGAATTTACAGTTTACAGTGTGCGTGCAGTGTGCTTGCTATTTGCCATTAAACACATTATACTTTGCACCGGAATGTTTTGAGTTGATACTCTTCTCAGCGACCACCTGTCCAAATCGACCGTTTTTTCCCGGTCCCACGGGTGGTCGACTTGGGCAGGTTTGACTGTATTACAATTGACAATATGTGTACCCCCCCCCAAAAAAGTTTTCTTCCTGTAACATATGTAAATAATAAAGCAAATGGAGGTTTTCTCATTGACATAGCAATGATAGCATATAAATACTTCTAATGTAATACTCACTTGTCTCCAAATGCGACGTCCAAGTTTTCCACATGAATGTCATATGACCGGTTCATGCCAGATGCGTCTAGTTTAGCTTCCCTCCTGTTAGTGGCCTGGCTAGCTGTGGCCATGCCAATTTGACTAGAGGGAAGATATTAAAAGGCATTTATGTTTCACCTGCTTGAAACATAAAGATCTATGAA